>NW_019392789.1:1114612-1336955 GCF_000648675.2 Cimex lectularius | reverse complement strand
TATATATATATATATATATATGGGAGGATTTATTCATTTAATTAAAGATTGTTATAAAGCTATCTATTACTTATTACACAATATAGCAAAGTTAAAAAAATATATTTAAAAAATTATTGTTTTACAAATAATAAAAAAATAACCAATAACAAATACGGAAGTTTTGGATGAGAGTTTATTATTATTATTAAGTTGCAGAAAATAATTATCTATCTATTTATTTATAGACACTGCCGATTTAAATTACTTCTAAAAAAAAGATTTTAATAGTGTACCTATCTATATGCAAGGGGTTTAGATGGATCGGCTGAATTTCTCTTGAACAAATGACGCTTTAAAAAAAATTAATAATAAATAATAAAATAAAAAATAAACTTAATATGTAATATGTGTTTAATATTTTTTAGTCTAGTTTCAAATTTTTATCTTTGTTTGGAGAAAAATTATGCAGGGTACCTCAGGCTCAGTTGAACTTCAGAATTTCAAATACGACTGTACCCATGCACTACAAAACTATGGTACAATCGGACTTTAAATTGTCCAAAAAATGACAAAGTTATGGCAAAAAGTTTGAAAAAACATTTGGTTTACTATTTGTAAATCAGGTTTCATGTTCGAATTGCCTGCTTTGCATCCAGATGCAAAGGTTTGCTCTTTTTAACCACTCTTCAACGGTGCTCAGACCGATAGAGTCAGGGGAGATGGATTGACAATCAATTTTATCCTTTGCCGCAGTTCTTTACTTGATGTTGCTGGGTTATGATTGGTGTAGATACTATTATTTAAAAGGTCCCACAGAAAACAGTCAAGTGGAGTTAAATCGGGTGACCGAGGAGGCTAACAGATCTGACCATAAGGTCCTTTCTACAAATCTCGGTAGTGACTATTCAAACGTCTCATTTGCAAAGAATTTAGTGCGGGGCATCCATCAAGCTGTAGAATCAATCTTTGACGTTTTTGCAAAAGGATCATCATTTAATAGTGGTAAAACCTCCCTCAAAAAAACAAAAAAGCCATACCGAGCACGATTCAAATTATTTTCGTAGAAATAAAGCCCAATTAATTTATTTTCAAGAAGTCCACACCAAACGTTGATACTGTGAACTACCTATGATGACGAGACAAATTCTCGGACTTTCCTCTGCCCACGTTCGAAAATTCCGACGGTTTATTCTGCCATTAGAGGTGACTTGGATTCATCCATAGGATGTACGGAAGAACGTTTTCTTCAGCCTCACAAATCGACATTTGTGCACGTTACAATCCTGTCATAAACAGAGTCCTCTAATTTTATTTTTTGAAAAGCCTAAAACCATTCTAATATGTCGGAGACAGGAATTCCGATTTTTGGGAACATACAGTAAAATATTCAGCTCCTCGTCGAAATTGCCTTATCGGATTATTTTTGCATAACTGAGGTTTCCAGTATAATTTTTTCCCACAAAAGGGAAACATTGAAGACTAGACTAAAAAACATTAAAAACTTTTTTTTTATAGTGTCATTGGTTCAAGATAAATTCAGCCGGGCCATCTAAAAAGGACACATTTTATAAAAATATAATAAATGACTTGGTATCTAAGTAAGTAAACAAAAATGGAAAATGGAAAGTACTGTATGTTCACTCATTATTAAATAATAGTTAATATTATTATTGGTCATGAATGTGAAACCATGAGGAAGGCATAATAAATCCAGAATGCTTTAAAGTAGTGCTATAATAGTCATTCTTAGACCACATCCCTTATCTCAAATATCTATCGGGTTGTCCGGAAAATAATGCAGGATTTTAAGTTTTCATTAAAAAAAATCTATATAAAATATTCTGTTTACGTTTACAGGATTACTCATTTNTTTGATTAAAGAACATTGCTTTAAAGTAACTAGTTTCTTTTTTTTTGTTTAATACCAAAATCCTGCATTATTTTCCGGACAACCCAATATATTATCTGTTCATAATTAGTTTTATAAATTAAAATATAAGATTTAAAATGAATTCACCAAGTTTCCTATTAAATGTTCATGTTCAAATCAACTTGGTTTACACTAGATTTGAATTTCGGTTTTCTAAAAAAAATTCAGGTTGAGGACTGTGTAAAGCCATCGGAGATTATTACACCTGTTGCTTTGTTACATTTTTGTTTGTATTTTACAACAAATTACATGATTGACAAACCAAAAATAATTTCAGTAGAATAACGCAAAAGAAGAGAATAAATATATCGGGCGGTTTCGTTAAATCACGATTAGCCGTTTTTGGGTGCGCCCAGTGGAAATGTCGGTCGAACTTGAAATTATGCCGGTCGAGAGCAATATCAGTTTGGCATAACTATGGCATTATTGCTATGGCCGGTGTAAAGGATGGAGAAGTTAGAACAGTTTCGGCTTGTCAATCAAACACTGCTATCAGAGTTGATAAATCAATTTGGACTCTGTTCTAAGTTGAAGTCGATAAATTGGCGATTATACAACGCGTCTATCTGATGGGTCTGATCGCCGGTATAAACTTTATTTTCTGATTTTTACTTTGTAAATAAATAGAATAGGTTTTATTTTTAAAAAAACTGGTACGACAATAAAATATATTATGGAAATCCCCGAACTCAAACTGAATTCATTCATACACACGGTCTGCGCATAGATATATAAAAGCAGGATAAGGAAAAGTAGGATGTATAATGCAATATGCACACTTATATCTACACAAGTATAAAAATTTCTGTACACACAGCGTGATATAATTACCATAGCAAACAAGTTATTATTCGATCTAATTGAAACAAACTATATTAGTATGTTTAAATAAATATTTATTGGATCACTTAATAAGGTGAAAAAGAAAATAATAACTTTTACTGTTGGAATGTGTGAAGCATTCTTTATGGAAGCAGTTTATAAAAAAGGAAAATGTGTGGTGATTAGTGACCGTTAATCGATAATTATTTAGAAATCGTGAGATGCGGTCTGTTGTGAAGTAGGTTTCAGAAAAACATTTTCTTTATCGTGCCAACGATATGTGACTTCCTTCCCCACCCCTTCAAAATCCAACGTATATAAACATAAAACAGCAAAATCTTACTACTCTGAGTGAGTAGAAATACTTTGATTGAATATAAAATATATTTATTTGCATTGTATAAATTCACTTTTTTCCACATCCTACGTGTTTTTGTTAAATTTAAACAATGTTTGAAAATCCCAGGCCCTGAAGATGATCTCAATAAAGATCGAAACGTTGGCACGAAAAAGAAAATGTTTTTCTGAAACCTACATCACACCAGACCGCATCTCACGATTTCTGAATAAAAAAGGAAAATGTTCAACCAAGTAAAAAATTTCCTTATAAAAATGAAGTTATATTTTCAAAATATGCTAGCCTCGGTAGATTTCTAATGTATTTCATGAAGATTGATACAGGGAATCAATTTGAAGTAGCAACAGGCAAAAGTCGCTAACTTGGATAAATCGAAAAAAATATTCTTTTCAAATGTTTTTTCAGACATTTGATATTTCCGTAGTTTCATAAATTGTTTGGGGTTATCAAAAAGTTTTGATTGTCAGAAGAAAGATTCAAATCTAATTGTGAAAAGCAAACTTTTTATTTTAGTTAAATTATGTTTGTGTTAAATAAAAGGGATAACGGTGTGAATGCAAAGCCCACATCAAATCTGTTTCTACCCCAGAAACAAAAATAACATTTATGAACATGTAGGAAACATATTGTTTTAAATAATTTTTCTCCAGAGGTAAGCTGGATAAAGAACAAGGAATATGGTCATTATTGATCAGTTTGTTTGTCTACCCACGTGTCCGTTTGTCAAACCCGTTTCGGCGTTTCGCCATCCTCACTGTTGTGTCCGCTTTCTGTGAATTCAAGTCTTTTTTAGTTGAAAGCGAATGGTGCGATAACTTTAACTTCATAAGTCTAAATTTTTTAATTGTTCAGATTGACCTTTATGACGGGCAGTCTTTTTTCAAATTTGTATAATGTTCTCAATGTTGTAAATGCTGTAAGTAAACTGTGATTAATTTTTGTATTTATGAGAGCTTTCTAATGAAATGTGTTGTGCTTGTATATTTCGCTTATTGAATGGGTCTTGAGGTGGTCAGGTGCCTAGTTGGCATTATATTTTCCAAAATATAAAAAATGTGATTCATCTGTAAATTTTTTTTACATATCCATGTTTTCATGTAAGTACATTTTTTGTACGTCGTGGAATAGTTTCTTGGATTTATTCTGTCAGATGAGTTGCTTACTTTGATTTTAGCAAATTGTCGCTAAACAATCTGATATGTTCATTGCATATATCTTTTATTTTTCGCCCTGTTTATATTTTTCTCCGTATTTGGTATGTGCCATTTTTTTTAAGTAGATGTTTTTCCTTGTTAATGAAATTGTCAAAATGACACTAGTTACGAAAATACTACACTAATTAGAAACTTGGCCGAGCAATTTTGTCAATGAACCCTAAAGCCAAAAAATTATCCAATTTAAGGACACTTTTTAAAATATGTTTTTCTACCTTCGTTATGCGAGATGCATTATGTATTACTAAACAAACGAATGTTGTATGTACAATTAAAGAAAACTATGAGTGCTTGGATTAAAAAAGGTTACACATATACAAAATTCCACAGAACAAAAGATGCTTCTAGTAAAGTAGATTGTTTTGGAAAAATCATGATTTTAATTAGCATCATGTAAAATGATTAAATACGAATAGACATTTTGGATGGATTTTAGCAGGTATCAATATTTTTCGATGTTCACTGTTCCTGGTAAAAATGTATAATTCAGGATTTTATCCAAAGTTGACATTGTTACAACCGCTGGAAAGCAGAATATTTCTTCTTTAAGGCGAACAAGCTTTTATGCCACATGATTGAAAACAATAAAGCAAGTTATGAACAAATTATGAACAGTTCAAGAAATTATAAAAAACAGGTCACTAAGAAACACACATTTCCACCTTTCTACGAACATGGACTTTTTACGAACATATTACCATCAAACATGGACATCAAGTCTCTGTCACATTCAAAACCATAGTAAGAAGCCAGAAGAAACTAGCAGCAGCTAAAAATCAACGGATTTTTTTAAATACAATGTAGAGAAAACTATATAATTCCTACTCACATAAAATATAACTTCAACTTCACAAACTAACTCTACAAAAATGGTGGCGTCTGTGGCCGCAACGGTTTAGGCGTTGACACGACGCTCATCACTGTAAGGTAAAGGTCCAGGATTCGAATCCAGCGATACTGTTTCGAAACTGACATACATAGAAATGTTGTTCAAAAACACTCGCACACTCAGATTTATATGACCGAGCTGTTGCGAATCCTATTCTCGTTAAAAAAAAGTATGATACATAAGTTTTTTTAATGAGGTAATTAAGCAACCTACTGTACGACCGAGCGTGAAAATTCAAAAATTTATATTAATATGAGTGCCTATATACACAAAAAAAAATTAAGTAATTAAGCAATCTGCTGTAAGACCGAGCGTGAAAATTTGAAAATTTATATTAATATAATTGCATATACATATAGAATTTAAAAATAAGTAATTAAGCAACGTGCTGTAAGATTGAGCGGGAAATTCGAAAATGTATATTAATATGATTTCATATACATATAATTTTTTTAATTTATCAAGTAATTAAGCAACCTACTGTACGACCGAGCGTGAAAATTCAAAAATTCATATTAATATGAGTGCCTATATACACAAATAATATTAAGTAATTAAGCAATCTGCTGTAAGACCGAGCGTGTAAATGTGAAAATTTATGTTAATATGATTGCATATACATATAAAATTTAAAGTAAATAATTAAGCAACCTGCTGTACGATTGAGCGTAAAAATTCGAAAATGTATATTAATATGATTGCATATACATATAATTTTTTTAATTTAACAAATAATTAAGCAACCTGCTGTATGACCGTGCGTGAAAATTCGATCAGCACACTGTACAGTTCATCCAATTTCGAAGACAGGAATTAGCAATTTTAGTCTTCTGAAAATTGAATTTAGCTATTTGCCCTTTCAGGGAAAATCGCCCACATACAATCAACCATCCATTTGACATTTTCAAGTGAGAAAAATTCTGTTTAAATAAAAATATTTTTTAGACGAGCATTTTCAATACAAAAATTGAGTGCATCTTTTTATAACATAATGCCTTATTTATGATAACCGCTTATTTAAAATTTCCCATATTAAAATTTTACAGGCATGTCCTTTACTGAATGAATTGATAAAATGATACGCTTGTTACATATTTGATGTAGTATAATTAAAACGTGTCGGCGTGTAGAATTGAAATACACTTTTTGAAATGGAAATCAAACATAATGCGGTAGCCAAATAGTTTGTATTGAATATTACTGAAGGGTTTGTTTGGTTAGCCGATAGCTAAAAAACAAATCTCTTTCCCGCGAAAATTGCATATTGAAGGAAGATAAAATAGATTGGCCTCGCAATAAAGCCATTCAGAGTATCGATTTCATGGGACCAAATAGCATCTGTAATAACGTTCCGCTGAAATGCAAATAAGAAAGCGGAAATTAAACGTCAATCGGATAAAAAAAATAATTAAGAACGATTCTTCTATTTACGATTAAATGAAATGTTTGCAGCGACAACAATATAAAGCCGGTGAGTAATGAACTTTCCTCGGAGGAGTTAAGATGTGTCCCGGTCGTTGTGAGGAGGGCAGGAGCCCCGCAGGATCCCTCTTCCGCCAGTATTGGCATATTAACTGCCGCCCTCGACTAATCTTAGGAGGCGGGGGTTTCCGCCCCACGCCGACATCTGGGGCTCGCCTGAGTTCATTACACCCCAATAACACACCGGAGAAGCAAATCAACCAGCCACCGGAAAGGGAGAACGCTCGATCCTTCAGCCAACATCCATGCGGCTTCTCTCTTTCTACAACCCTCCCTCACACGACTTCACAACCAAACATCCTTTGGGACTCACCGTCTCATAAAATTATGATTATATAAAACTCGTTCTTATGAATTTCCCCACAATATATTGGCTCAAGACTATTGAGTATATAATTTGTTTAAAGAAATATTTAGAAAATTTGATGTTTAAAGAATTATTTAAAACTTGGAACCTACTCACATCATATACACATCATCCCGAGCATAATAGAAATGATGAATGGTAGAGTGAGTGCGGTGTTCAATCCTTTTAAAAATAGCCTTTTAAATCATCCTTTTAAAAACACAACACTTAATGTGAGAAGGAACTATCTATTTAAAAGGATGTTCCAAAAACCTTATTTTTCATTCCATTATATTTCGTAGTCCGATTGAGCAAATAAGTCATTCAATTAATTAATCTTTATGTAAATTATTGGTTGAAACGGAAAAGTTAGTGTCACGAGCGGGATTCGAACCCACGACCTTGGCTAAATACGCAGCTACTCCACCACTTGAGCTATCGTGACCTCGATCCTCTCGGACACCAACTCTCCATCACAACTTACGGCTGTTCGAATTTTTCCTCCTTTTTGCCATTTTTCAAATGTTCGATCTGAATCTGTTCTGAATCAAAATCTGTTCGATTCTCGGCAACAAATGAAACGGCTACGGAGAGCTTTCGTGAAGATATACTTCAGTTTAATTATTAAATCCATTAAAGTTCGTGGTCCGATTGACCAAATAACTTCTTTCATTAATTAACCTTTATGTAAAGTATTGGTTGAAATGAAAAAGTTAGTGTCACGCTTGGATCGATGTCACGATGGCTCAAGTGGTAGAGCAGCGGCGTATTTACCCGAAGGTCGTGGGTTCGAACCCCGCTCGTGACAATGACATTTTCATTTCAAGCAATACCTTACTTTGCATTATTGACTACAAATCATTGAACTTGTGCTGAGCTATTAAAACTTATGAATTTTTATTACATTTAGATATATATTTCAATTGTTTGATTTACATGATCAGCAGCAGGAATTCAAGTATCCGTATGGCAGTATTTAATGTCACAATTATTATTGATAAATCGTGAGATGCGGTCTGGTATGATGTAGGTTTCAGAAAAACATTTTCTTTATTGTGCCAACGTTCCGATCTTTATTGAGCCCTGAAGATGATCTCAATAAAGATCGAAACGTTGGCATCACAAAGAAAAATTTTTTCTGAAACCTACATCACACCAGACTGCATCTCACGACTTCAGAATAATTATCGATTAACGGTCACTAATCACCACACATTTAATGTCACCTTGATCACAATTGATCAATTATATTGTCAGCTCAAAAACGTCAAAGTTTTTTTCCCCGTGAGCAAGACCTTAGAAAAGATTAAAAATAGTGCACAATATTAATCGTACACAGTGCAATGAAAAAATATAGTGCTGTAAAATTAAACTCGCTCAATTTTTTTTTTAATCATTGAGCAAACTTCAATAGTAACGCTAACCGGTCAAAAATGTTGCACAAGGCGTAATATTGTGCAATATAATTGATCGTCTAGGGTCCGCATTACAAAGAATATAAAATTAGAATTAAAACCTATCATGGTTAAACCAACAAATTCTTTTAAAATGTACTTTTTAAGATTTCTCTGTGCAAATGCCATGCACTCTGAAGAACGCAAAATGTCGAAACGCAATTAACGGACCAAGCCAGCGAATAAAACCACAATTATTGATAATTACCGAATAACAGTTATTTATAAATAAACAAACCTTATAAAATTCAGAACCCTTCAGGTCTTTATCCAGATTCAACGTTGATACAATCACTGTCGTGGAGAATATTTCTTTTTTCAAGCAATGTCAACAAGCTTTCATACAATTATGAGAGAGTAAATTATGAACGAAATCACCAAAAAGTCAAATTTGTTTTATTTTTTCTTTCCGTTCAAATTTATTATTACATCATTATTATTAATTTTTATGTAAGGTCTTGGTTAAGATGAAAATGTTAGTGTCACGAGTGGGATTCGAACCCACAATCTTTCTTCTCAATACGCCGCTGCTCTAACCACTGGAGCTATTGTGACAATTATGGATGCTAACCCTACCACGCATTTAAATTTCTTATTGTATAATTAATGTACATGAAGTAAAAATAAATTTGACACTGTAAATAATGGAAGTAAATATTCAACCCGTAACGCTTTAAAAGTATATGTTCCATTTATACTACATTGTATTCCATATATTATCACTAATTGGTCCCGGAAAACATCTCGTACTGATACGGCGCTACATTTTTCGTCCCACCTTTTATACCAAATAAAAATAAATGTGGCTGTCAATCCCCTTGACAGGGCATTTAGTAGTCTAAGTGATAGCTCCTTTCATGGGGGTAATGAGGGAGTACAACAAGTAAGTTTTGTAACTTATGCCAAGCTTTCAAACTTTATTGAGGTCTTCATCATGAAGATCACATCAATTCTGAAAAAGAATGATTATCCCACAACCATGATTAGGAAGCTGATTTCACACAGAAAGTTACTTCGTACTGACAGAATTACAGGCCAAGATGGGGTTGACAGATTATCTCCTGTATATACTTTATTAATGTTTCGTACAGGATTAAGTTTTTTTTTAAGAGCTTTCTAAATATTTTAAAAATCGTTTATAAATATAACAATAAGATGGGTATAAAAATCTTCGGTTAAATACATCCCTCTCTACCACTGGAAGTCACGATAGCTCAAGTGTTAGAGTAGCGACGTATTTAGTCGAAGGTCGTAGGTTAGAATCCTGCTCGTGGCACTGACTTTCTCATTTCAACCAAAAACCTTACACAAAAAGATTATGTAAACAACTTTTAATAAATATGTGTGGCGTTTAGTGATCGTTAGTCAACGATTATTCGGAGATCGTGAGATGCGGTCTGGTGTGACGTAGGTTTTAGAAAAACGTTTTCTTTATCGTGCCGACGTTTCGATCTTTATTGAGGTCATCTTCAGGGCTCAAAGTGATTGTTTTCTGCGTAGTTATGTCATTCTTGTGTGTCATGTTGACAGTGCCACTCTTTAATTACGCAGAAAACAAACATTTTGAGCCCTGAAGATGATCTCAATGAAGACCGAAACGTTGGCACGATAAAGAAAATATTTAATAAATCTATTTTTTGTGTTTGTTGTTTTATCAATTGTTAATCTTGTTATTATTTATATTTGTTTTGTATACGTTTTTATACATACATATATATGTACGATTTTTATGGTTGTCATTATAATATTTTACATGCAGTATTGTAAAGAGTAAGTTATCTAATGTTTTACAAAATCTTTTATAGAATGTAGTTTCTTTGGCATGCTTATACAAAATAAAAGAAATTTTTCTTGGCTTGAACTTAACGTAAAAATTGTAAACTTGGCCTAATAAATTGTACCTTGTGCTGCTTGCCAGAAAGATTAAAGTGAAATTATTTCTTGCCGTGAGGCTTTCCACGTCAAAGTGTAAAAGGAGGAAAATGTTTCGGAACAATCGTAGTATATCACATCGGATACATCCTTTTATTTATCACGCGTCGGGTCGGTTCTTAATAAGATTCGCCACCGCCTTTGCCACGTCCTTTTTACCGAGGGGGAAACAAATCGAAATTGAACGCGAGGGGATTTTCCGTGATGGGGCCCAGTCGTAGTTGGTTATTTATTTACATTTTCACGCTCAACTTTAAACACAGCCTCCTCAATCGGTTCGGAAAAGGAACATTTTAAATTGATGTTTTTGATGAATTACTATTATAGAATACGTCAGAACTTTAACGTGCGAAAAAAGGACCTTTTATTATTTATCTGTACTAAATTAATCTTTATTAATTCAGTTTTTTGCTTTTGTTTGTTGAATCTTTCACAATTTCACAAATCGTACAAAGACAAAAAAATTACTACATTCCACATAATCAAATACTTCAAAGATAATTTATTCTTAAATTCTTGGTTTATTTGATCATTGTATAAAAGATCTTTAAGTAACGTATTGGTTGAGATAAAAAAGTCAGTGTAACGAGCGGGATTCGAACCCACGACCTTCGGTTAAATACTCCGCTGCTCTATCACTTTAGGTTCCAATCCCGCTCGTGACAATTACTTTTTTATCTTACTTAAAGATTAATTAATTAAAAACAGTTTATTTGGTCAATCGGACCACGAAATCTAATCGATTGTATAAAAGACAGAAGAATATTTAATTTTGCTTACCACCAGATATCTTCAAGTAATTAAACAGTTATAAACTTTATCTGAAATCAGATTTCATTTACATATCATACTTACCATATTACAATTAATTAAGGTTTTTAGTTGAGATGAAAAAAAAGTTAATGACACGAGAGGGATTCGAACCCACGACCTTCGGCTAGATACGTCGCTGCTCTACCACCACTCTAATTGGTCAAGCGGACCACGAAATTAATTTTAATGAATTAACTGAAGTACACTTCACTAAAGCTCTCCGTCGCCATTTCAATTGTCGTCGAGAATCCAAACCGATTACACGACATTTGAAAAATGGCAAAAGGCACTCATAAGGTGGGGTTGAGATGGGGAGTTGATGTGCGAGTGGATCGAGGTCACGATAGCTCAGGTGGTAGAGCAGCGGCTTATCTAGCCGAAGGTCGTGGGTTCGAATCCCTCTGGTGCCATTAACTTTTTTTCATCTCAACTAAAAACCTTAATTAATTGTAATGTCTTAATTGGTCAAGCGGACCACGAAATTAGTGAATTTAATGAATATTTAACCTATCTTATAAATAAGACCACCAAGAGTGCTGAAAACTGCCTGTTAATGTTCGAATTTATGTTATCAACACTGATTCTTGATAGAAACCAAAATTTACAAGAAATAACCAAAGCTATACGACTATAATTAGCCAAATCATTATCATCAACATAAAAAAATGAGTATTATGAGTTCGTGAGATGTGGTCTGGTGTGACGAAGATTTTAGAAAAACATTTTCTTTATCATGCCAACGTTTCGATCTTTATTGAGATCAACTTCAGGGCACAAAGTGTTTGTTTTCCGTGTAAATTGCCATTCTTGTCAGTTGTGTTGAGAGTGCCACAAAAATGACACATCTACACAGAAAACAAACACTTTGAGCCATGAAGATGATCTCAATAATGATCAAAACTTTGGCACGTTAAAGAAAATGTTTTTCTAAAAACTACGACATACCAGACCGCATCTCACAATCTCCGAATAATCGGTCACTAAACACCACCCATAAAAATGAGCATATTTTATAATTAAGTAAAATGTATTATAAGTTTTTAATTCAAATAACAATTTTAAGCCTAAGCTCGATTTGTTTTCACAACACTCAGGCGGCTAATATGTTGAGGAATGAAGGATCCGATTTACACGGGATGAATTTCATTAAAAACAAAAACTTCTCAAATTCTCATATAGCGAATATTTCGGCCGGGAATCTATACGTGTTATTTCGAAAACAATTACACCGGCACAAGAGCAGAATTAATTAAATACCGAGCCTGTCCAGTGTGTGTTATTTATACAAATGTTTTGAAGGAGAGTGAAGAATAAAAATCGTCAATTGCTACATCGTTGAATGTTCACATGTTCCGAACTTATAAAAAGAACTGTAATATGTTTGTTGTATCGAGCAATTCAGCTTGTGGAAAGGTTTTATGAACGTAGATGTCATATTTATAGTTTACAGGGTCGAGATATGATTAGAATAGGGATGCAAGAAGTGGCCACGATGCCTTCTGTACCTCGGCCTGAGTGTAGGATCTTGCAGCTCTTCCTCTCCTAGCTGTATCTACACCTACATACCATCCGAGAAACATGAAATGTGTCCTGCGGTCTCCTCTTGTTCCAGGCATTCTCTCCACAGTATCTCTTCTATCAGAACTCCTATCCGGTGTGTATGCTTTTTTAGGCCTCATAGTTCTGTCAGCAGTCCAAACTTAATCCTGGTACTTTTGTAGTTACCTACACATAAAACCTGTCCAGCGGTCTCCTGTTCTTCCTGGCAGTATCTCCACAGTATTTCTTCTATCAGAACTCCTATCCGGTGTGTATGCCTTCTTAGGCCTCAGTGCGCTGTCAGCAGTCCAACCTTAATCATTGTAGTTACCTTCCAGTAGTTCTAGCCTGGACCTTCTGCGATTATCTGTCTCATACTCAGCTGGGGTATTGTTCACCGGATTTTAGACTCATTAAGGAAAATTTTTTGTATAAGGTTTGCAGCCTAGAGACTTCATATTGACTTTTTTTTACCAACATATCCGCCATCTAATTGTCCAGGGACTTATGTCAAGGTCACTGAATCTACCAGGAATCCCCTACAATTCCATACGCTTTTTCTCCTTTACCTCACATGAGGCTGAAGTCTTAAACGTCTGAATCTCGTATAAGAAAGAAACAGTTTTTTTCGAATTGGGTTTATCTTTTTGTCATGTACAATTTCATTCTATTTTTAAAATGTAATAAATTCTATCGTTATCAATTTGTACGTGATAATAACAACACGAAATGATAAGTAAGGTGTTAATATTATTGTTTTACAATGTACTTGGTCAGGTTCTATATAATTTCAAGTTTTAATTTCTTTGTTTTATAATTCATGTTGTTGATGGTGGAAAAGTAAATTTAAGACATGTATTACCTATTGAACAGAGGCCTTATCGTCAAACTACCCTTTGGGTGCCGCCGACGAGGGTCAAACCACATTTTTTCCACAATTTTTATATCATTATCAAAAAAAACCCTGGCGGGATTCGAACCCAGGAATGGTAGCGTAGTCCTAACTACTCTACCAACGCGGTACAGTGCTTATGTTGTATTTTTTAATTAATTAATTTGCAGCTTATTCATATTTGTATATATTTTTACTGTGACCAGAGTACGATTTTTTTCATAGTTCAGCAGTAACTGTAATGCAACCGCTGTACCCGGAGGACATGGGTCTTCAAAAACCTTGTTTCCTGGACCTACGGCATTGTTGACTATTCATATTTTGCATGGCATGCCGCATAAAGTTAAAATCACACTGCGGACAGGTAAACACCGTTTAGGTCTTCACAAGGGTTAAAACCGTATTTTTTATAATTATTCTCAGCAAGTTCCTGTAATATTTGAAAAGAGAATATTATGAAGAAGAAACAAGAAATTTAATATTTTACGATCTTTACTTCGTGATTTATTTGAAAAAAATGTATCAACTTTCGCGATATTTGCAAAAGTGCATACAAAATAATTTATTGGCTGTGTAAATTAAACGAAGCATTTTTAAAGTAACGTTTTGTTATTATTATGTAACGTTATGCAACAATTATTATGCAACCAGTAAAAAACAAATTCCTTCTCCCGTATTCTTCCTTGAATTCTTGAAGAGCCAAAGATTACTGTATTTTTGCAATTGATCGTAAACAATTTACACCGGTTCTTAAAAAGTAGTCATTTAGTAGATTTGTACTTTAATAAAATATAAATACACGGAAATATCATCACTAAGGTACATTTTTTCCTTGAACATTAAATATTTACGGAAAATTTCTTTTCAAATAACAAGAGATGGGAAATATTTACAAATTGCAAGGAAGGAACCGGGGATCGGGTGTTTTTTGAACAAGCCAAAAATATGAGCCATCAAACTCATTAGTGAAGTACACTTCGATCTTTCAAGCGGAAATACATGCCATCAATGCTTGTGCCTGGAAAATCTTACCAAAAATCCTCATAAAATCTGATAGCCAAGCAGCTATTAAAGAATTAGCTTGTAAAAAAGTCACAGTAAATTAGTGAATGCATTCAAAATCTCCAAAACCTGGAGAAACACACAACCTGATCTTGGGTGCCAGGGCACAGAGGAATTTGGTGTAACGAAAAAGCATTCACACTGGCCAAAAGAGGATTTGAAAGACCATACATAGGCCCTGAAGCTATACTTGGAATAACAAAAACAAATACAGCATCCTCCATCACAGTACAGATCCAAAGAAACGAAAACGAATTGGTTAAACTCTTGCGGCGCTAGATACAGTAAACTTCTGATGAGTCAACCCTGACCAAGACTGGTAAAATCACTGCTAAAGTTGGAGAGAGCCGAGACTCAGAGGAGTGATAGAACTATTAACCGGACATGTCGTTCTCGAGTACTCGTGGTCACAAGACTAGAGGAACTTTAGCGTCCGCACCTGGCCTATTCTGCCTTATCGGACGTTTTGATTCTCAAGATGAGAGCTGACGTACCTCCGCATATGACGGAATGGTGTTACCGCCGCAGCATTAGTGTAGAGGCGCCCCAGCCCCTAAGAGCCAAGACAACCTCGCTCTCCGCTCGTCCACTCCGAATGGTCGGGCCCGCATTGTGCATCGGTTCTATGCCGCACGCAAAGGGCTAACAAGCTGAAATACATCAGCCTGTTCTCCCGCGCACTCCCTAGATAGAGAAGGCGACTCTATCTCCCAGAGTATTGGGGCTTCCCATAGCGTAGAAACTACCGGATCCGCCCCGGCCGCGTTTTTGTTTTAAGTGGAATTGCTAACCACACCCTAGACGAGCACCGCCTACGGTAAAACCTCCTGTCGAGCTCAGCCTACACCTGCCATGCGCATTCGAGGGACGCCATAGACCTAGGTGGTCCGATCCTTCGCTTCCCCAAGGGTACCACGCCGGTCATGCGCACAACAATGCTCAGCATACTCGAGTCAGAGAAACCGATTCACTACCCGTTTTCATCCGCTTACTCACGCATTCGAGGGACTATTCAGAATAATCATCGCGTCCTCAACGCCTATACATTGCGTCCGGTCCACCGTATCCTGTGAGGCCGAGTGTATTAATGCTGGCCATACGCAAGCTTCACGAAGGTCACAAATAGAAGACAGCCTCTGTCTAAGTTCCCGCCAGGGGCGTCACTACGCACCACCACGAAACCATTCCTAGTGTAACTAGGGCTGATTTTGGAACTTTTCAGTTACCCCGTGGCACAGATGGCCATACACCCTCCCCCGGCTATGCAGACAGGATCTGGTGCACTGGCCCTCGTGTGACTCTGCTAAGGCACCAGCCGCCTATGCCGACCCTAGGCCGTCACGAGTACAACTTGTGCTTTGGAGAGGTTGCCACGCCCTCTGGGCTGCACCTTTATTTTGTGCCCGGATACCCCCCTTACAACCAAGGGTTGGGAGGGGTCTCACAGGATAGAATGAAGGAACCCGGATTGAGAAAAGGGCCGTGGATGAGAACTCGAGGTGAGACGTATCGGGGTCAGCCTCAAAACACACTATACCACCCGTCATCGCCGTAGTTCCACACATAGTAGGCTACGGCTCTCAGGGTGGGTGTGGTAACCGGACACTGGCATCTGAGAAAATATCTCCGTAGCATGAGCATATATAATGACGATCCCCTTTATAGATTATATAATGAGGAGGAAGAAACAGCCGCCCATATCATCTTCGCATGCGAAGCGATCAATCAGGATGCAGAAAAACCTTAGCGAACGAAATTGGAGGAGCAACAGTCAATGACCAGATACTTCTGAGAAAAAGGTTTGAGTCGATTGCACTGGACTAGGGAACAAGGAAGGTACAATAAGCCAGGAGGCTGCAGTGCCTGGGGAGGACAAACCCTTCTTCCTAGTATCCCCATTATCATCGTCATCAATTGATTTTAAATAATTTATACTAGTTCTTACGAACTACTCATCTAATAGATTTATGTTTCTGTAAAATAAAACTCCACCGAAAAAACATCTTTAAGGTATATTATTACTCTTGAACATTAAATATTTACGGAAAAGGTCAATTCAAATAACAAGGGGTGGAAAATATTTACAAATTGTATTTTTAGAGACGCGGTAAACAAAGGGCAATCGTGACGGTCCGATTAATTTCAGGAGGAGGAAATAATGCTCGAATTCACAGCCGATACGGTGTTTTGGATCCAGTGAGGCAGAGCAATAAATGACCACCTATAAAGAGTTTTTGTGGGAGACAAAGAAGATTTTCATGGATCAAATGACGGTCCCCGGTTCGTTGGTAGCGAGGTCCGCTTATTTTCGCCGCTGTCCCCTCCTGAAAAAATTTTCACCCCGGGTCCCCCGACAGTAAAACGTTCACAAACACTTTTTATTGAATCGAGCATTAATTAAACTTTTTTTACGATCTGTTTTGCGGGGACGGGACCTATAAGCTCAAAGCACTTCATTCTAGCTATAAAAGTACTTCTTGTTAATTAGCCCGCGGGCACCTCCGTTCCTAGAGTGTCGAATTAATTCGATCTTTGCCATTTCATAGTTAAACTTTTAAACTGTTTCTTGGGGCTTAGGATCAAAAGTAAACTTGAAATTAGGATGGAGGCCGCGCATTAAACATTCATCCGAATACATCTTTTCTAAACCTATTAACATAACCTGCATCGCATAAACTGATTCTCCATTAACAGTCACAATAGCGAATTCAATAGTTCTAACTACAAAATAGTAAGTTTTTGACAAAGGAGTATGTTTGTATAAATCAATTAGATTAATTAAGCATGATATCTCAGAGGATACAAATTGATCATTTCATGAAACATCATTGTTTTCAAATTTTCAATTTAAAACTAGAAAAACCTCTTTGTATTCTGACAGTTGACAAATCTTGAGGTAAATCGATCCTTTAAAGACTCCTTTTAAAATGTCTAATACCCATCCTAGATTTACATAATGTCATTACTTCACAACAATTTGGTTTTTGCTTTGGAGTGAGATCCAACGAGTTTTGGGATTCCAGGCCGGCGTACCGCAAGGGAGTATTCTTGGTCCGATCATATATACAATTAACACTGATGACCTGCCGACACATCCCATCCCAACACCATCATTACAACTTACGCTAAGGATAGTGCATTTTTATCTTCTAACCCCAATCCTACCCACTTTACGTCCAATAACCAGGAGCATGTTAAGCTCATTTAACAAAAATGTGGAATAACGTCTAAAATGGAAGTGGAAGTGGTCAAATACAGCCAAATTACAATCACACTAAACAAATCCCCTAGCCCACATCTATACATTAAAGTATGCCGATATCTATACAGGTAAAGTTCTTAGGGCTATACTGAAAAAGGGACGACCAGATTAGTGTGCACAGATTTGGGCTAAATTTTTCTGGTGATTCTACACTTCATAATATCGAACAAGTATCCACCACTTTTTGTGAATAGGCCCTGGTTTCTGCAAAGAAAATTTTTAAAGGTTGAAATTTATGTTAATAAATCATTTTATAGCATTTTTATGTATCGTTTTAGTCGTTTTTGAATTATAGCCGTTTCAATCAATTATTCCGAGAACGACTTCTTAATAATCGGAAAAAATTACTGAGACAAAGAATCGTTAATTTAAATTCAAACAAAAATTTATAAATAGGGGTCTCTAGAAGTGCTAACCTACTGTAATTTGATTATTAGTTTCACGAAAAAAATTATGACCTATTTTACTTGACAAATATTTTGTTTTTAGAAATTTTGTGGTTATCGACAAACGTTCGTTTATTTTTATAGCAATTTAAAAAAATTAGTAAAATGACATATTCATACGGTCGATTTGAGCAAGTAGAACAGAAAAAATAAAATATTTTAAAATACGGAAAATTTCAATTTCAAAATTCTTTTTAGGCGAAAGCAGTGTTTATTAAAAACAAGTGTGGATGAGTATTAGATGTTTTTGAAAGGAGAATCAACAAAAAGGTCGAGTCCAAATCCATGACACACCAACATGGTCGTCCTCTTGTTTGTCGACATAATGCCGTTGATACCTAACACAAGAGTTAAGCGACAAGAACCAAATAGACCATTTGGACAACTTCGAAGTCTTATACGACCGAAATCATGACGGTAAAAAACAAACTAACTCTGAACAAAACATTATTTCGACCTATTTACGCATGGAATAGAACTTTGGGGTACCACCAAACCATCTAATATCCAAAAAATCAAATGAAAAGTTCCTAGAAAAATTTTCTAATCTCCTTGTAATGCCAATAAACCTCACTTTCGCCAGGATTTTATACGGATAAGAACAATTTGTTATGTGTATAATTCATGTACATAAAACAAATACATATTATTACGTGAAAAATATCGGGTTTCTCCTTTAAAAATAAACTGTATAAATAAAAAACCTAAATAATTTAAAAAAATTCAAACGTGTTCAAACGTGATATTTTTTCAACAATGGCCACTCTTGAATCCAAATACTGGCAAAATTTTAATATTTTATTTTCATAGAGGAGTTACATAGTTAAATTTTATTCACTGCGACGTTTACTTCCTTATATTTGTTAAAACAATAATGTAAATTTTCATTACAAATTATTATGTTTTAAAATTGAATTGGAAAAATGCCTTGTAAATACAGAAAAAGACAAGCTGACACATATTGTGTTTCTTTTCATACAAAATAAATGTAATTCATTTACATTAAAAAAAAAATGTTTTGTGGTGATTAGTGACCGTTAATCGATTATTATTAAGAAATCGTGAGATGCGGTCTGGTGTGATGTAGGTGTCAGAAAAACATTTTCTTTATCGTGCCAACGTTTCGATTTATTGAGATCATCTTCAGGCCCTGGGATTTACAAACATTGTTTAAATTAACAAATATATATAGGATGTGGAAAAGTGAATTTGTACGATGCAAAAAATTTTTTTTTATCCAATCAAAGTATTAGAAATAGAGTAGAAATACTTTGATTGAATATAAAAATATATTTAGCATTGTATAAATTCACTTTTCCACATCCTAAATGTATTTGTTAAATGTAAACAATGTTTGTAAATCCCAAGCCCTGATGATGATCTCAATAAAATCGAAACGTTGGCACGATAAAGAAAATGTTTTTCTGAAACCTACATCACACCAGACCGCAGCTCACGATTTCTGAATAAAAAAAATAGTTTTTAGGTAATTGCAAATAGACCAAAATGTTAAGTTTTTTTTCTGTGTACTTGAAAGTAAAGATTACATGTTTAGCAGTAACTGTAATTAGTAAATCATAAAATAAATGTAAAAACATCAAACCTCACAAATGGCTCGGTATATATAGCGAGAAAAAAATTGGGGGGGGGGGGTAAGGAGTTGAAGTTTATTTTTGAAAACAGGAAGGAAATGGTTTTATTGGTTTAAAATGGGCACTCAAGAACAATTTTTTTTTAATAAATTAAGAGAAAAGTTATTTGGTTCAATAATTGACATCGACACTAATAGACCCAAGAAATAGCTGGATCATTTAATTCAGTAATCTTCTCAGGGGGCCTTGCGCCCATTAATTCTATAGTGTATAGATAATAAATAAACTATCATTGTTATTACATATCCAATTATGCTAAGAAAAATATATTAAAGAACTAGAATAAACCGTCAGTTTGTAAAAGATCATGTAATGCAATGTGAAATATGATTACGACATTGAATTGCGACCAGTAGCCTTCGGCGAATTGTGTTCCAGCAACATGAAACAAACAGTTATTGACTGACAAGTCCCACAGCCCATCAATCACTGGTTTTATGCATGATCCACAAATGATGTCCAGTTATCGAATTGACTTCACAAAACATTTTGTCCCATTTTTAAATCGTTTTCATTTAATTGTCATTCGGTCTTTATAAAAATGAGAAGGTTGTTTAATCAATAATATAAAAATATCATGTCCAATCTGTTTTTTCTTTTATTCAGGTGAATTGAAAAAAAGACCAAATCTTACATCCTCGAAAATTGGTTTTGGCTAATTAACAATACTGTAAGAATGCATAATTTTGTTGATTCATATGAAAAGTATATCTAATGACTTCGCCCTAAAACATAGATGTAATTTGTTTTATGGCGCATTGATTATTAGATTGGTTTAGTTTTTGTTGGTATATAATATGAAATTTGATATCTGGAGTTAATTGTCCCCCGGGGGAAAGTTGGCTGGGGCAAAAGCGAGGATCTTATGGGATCGGATATGGCAATAGGGCGGTGGCCGTGGCCCATTCAATGGTGTTCCATTCGGGTTGTGTGTGATATTTGTTCGCCTGGAGCATTGTAATTACCTTAATGGGCCCTCTGTCCCGGCCGAAGAGGGCCCCGGCCCTAATTTTAATTGCCCCGCCAACTCTTGGGAAATACAGCGCTGCGGTTTTACTTTTCGTGGCCGACTCGCCTGGGAAATACCAGGGATTTATATTTGGCCGGGGGAGGCGTGAAATTACTTCCGGGGGCGGCGGGGAGGAAGGCAAGGCGACGAAAATCGTTCCCGTTTTAAACCTAGGAACACATTCGAAAGGAAGCACTATCGGTTTTGAGGGTATTTGGTTTATTTCTCTCAATAATAAATAATATTATCTATCTTTATGATAAAAATATTAAATAATCTCTAGTTTGCCCTATTTTTATGACTACTCACAACAATAATAATCCACATATGTTTAGCGATCATATTGGCCATAATAATTATTTCAATTAATTATTCTTTTTAATTAAAGTCTTGGTTGAGATGAAAAGGTTAG
The DNA here is from genome assembly GCF_000648675.2 of Cimex lectularius. Classification (NCBI taxonomy): domain Eukaryota; kingdom Metazoa; phylum Arthropoda; class Insecta; order Hemiptera; family Cimicidae; genus Cimex; species Cimex lectularius. The sequence goes on along the minus strand of NW_019392789.1, from coordinate 1,315,459 downwards.
TGTGGGTGAGTGAGTGCGGTGTTCAATCTTTTAAAAATATTTGTGTAAATCATCCTTTTAAAAACCGATTACTTACTGAGTAGGAACTATCTATTTAAAAGGATGTTCCAAAAAACTTACTTCTCATTCCATTACATTTCGTAGTCCGATTGAGCAAATAACGTCATTCAATTAATTAATCTTTATGTAAGGTATTGGTTGAGATGACAAAGTTACTGTCACGAGCGGGATTCGAACCCACGATCATTGGCTATATACGCCGATGCTCTACCACTTGAGCTGTCATGACTTCGATCCACTTGCACACCAACTCCCCTTCTCAACCTACAACCTTTCGAATTTTCCCTCTTTTTGCCATTTTTAAAATGTCGTGTAATCAGGAATCGATTCTCAGCGACATATGAAGTGGCTACTGGGAGCTGTAAGTGAAGTGTTACTTCTTGTACTTATTAAATATTAATCCATTTATGTTTCATGATATAATTGACCGAAATACTTCTTTCAAGTAACTATTCATTTAATATAGCTCTTCGATGAAAAAATTAGTGTCATGAGCGGGATTCGAACCCAACATAAAATAATTATTCAGAAATCGTGAGATGCGGTCTGGTGTGATGTAGGTTTCAGAGAAACATTTTCACAGTGAAACGTTTCACAGTGCCAGAATAAACATAAAACAGCAAAATCTCACTGACACTCTCAACTCGACACGCAAGAATGGCACAATTACACAGAAGACAAACACTTTGAGTGAGTAGAAATACTTTGATTGAATAAAAAAAAATTTTGCATTTTATAAATTCACTTTTCCACATCCTAAATGTATTTGTTAAATGTAAACAATGTTTGTAAATCCCAGGCCCTGAAGATGATTTCAATAAAGATCGAAACGTTGGCACGATAAAGAAAATAATTTTCTGAAACCTATATCACACCAGACCGCATCTCACGATTTCTGAATAATTATCGATTAACGGTCACTAATCACCACACATTCCAACATAAAATGAATAATTAATTGGAAGGAGTACTTCTGCTGAAAGGGATTGAGATGAGGAGTTGGTGCCCGAGTGGATCGAAGTCACGATAGCTCACGTGGTAGAGTAGCGGCGTATTTAGCCGAAGGTCGTGGGTTCGAATCCCGCACTTGACACTAACTTTTTCATCTCAACCAAGACCTTAGGTAAAAAGACTAATTAAATGAAATAACAAAAATAAAGTAAAAGTTTAGGGGCCGACAAACAGCTTAAGTCATTGCCTTCCCTTTGTCTCTTTTCACTTCTTATACTGGTCTTTCCCGTGTATTTTTTCAACCTGAAACAATTTGAGCGACTCGATTTGTTACTGGCTCTTTCCTTTCGTCGCATTCACCCCTGCAGAGTGCTCGATATCCCTCGGAGCGGGGTTAAACCCATTTCATTCTCGCTAATAACTCACTTCTGCAGTCTAGACCTCACACACTCAGCCCGAGACCCCACGGGCGAGGGCAACAACCCATTCTTTTCCCTCTAATAAATTACATTCATTCCACTGCACTGTACGAAAAATCAATCAAACATGAGGTGTTACGGAATAAAACCAGGGCTATCAGAAACGAGCAAAGAAACCTAAGTATTAAAAATCTCCAGATGGATCAAGTAGTTGGAGACATGTTTGACAGAATACCTTTAAAAAAATTGTGTACGCCTTCTATAATCTCATACTCTTCGAAATCCAAAAGCACACCCCCCTGCGCGACATAGCACTGTCAGTAAGATTGCATGTTAGTTTTACATTTTTGCCTTTAAAGGTATGCCCGTTTCTCCTAAAGTTCTCTCCATACTGATTTAAGTGCGAAATTGCTTTTCTATTCAAATGCTTTTTGAAATACAGCTGTAGTCAGCGTCACAAACAAACTTACTATATCAACATGGTCTGGGAAAAACGTCCGTTGTTCTGCGGCAGCTAGTCAGTTCCTGTTCTGGAAAACCATTACTTTGAACTTTGCCACGTTCACTGAGTCTCTAACTCATGCAGTAATGCTTGATTACGTTGATATTTATTTATAAATGTATAAATGCATAAATGCCCCCCAAAAAATTTGGACAAGCACTAAGTCATCCGCATATATTAGCAATTGTGTATAAGTGTCTACAATCGTGACTCCACATTGCAACTCTCCCTCAAAGTCTATTATGTATAGGGAAAACAAAAACGGACTCAGTGGGCACCCTTGCTTTAGTCCGTTGCTAACCTCCATCTTTCGAGTTAGACCCTTTTCAACCCAGACCGACGATGTTACCTCGGGGTACAATCGCTTCAAGATGAGAATGAATCTTCAAGAAAAAATGATAATTACTACTACTACGATATTTTACCAAAAAGTAAATTATGATCGAGCTGTAAAGTTAATATCTTGAGCAACTTACATTATTATATTATGTGTGGTGATTAGTGACCGTTAATCGATAATTATTCAGAAAGCTTGCCCTGGGCACTCTCAACACGACACGCAAGAATGGCACAATTACACAGAAGACAAACATTTTGAGCCCTGAAGATGATCTCAATAAAGATCGAAACGTTGGCACGATAAAGAAAATGTTTTTCTCAAACCTACATCACACCAGACCGCATCTCACGATTTCTGAATAATTATTATATTATGTATGATTTAGAACCTTTTTGTTATAGTGCTTCACTTGTTTTTATTTTTGTATTACGATCAATGCCAACGTTCATTTTTGTTCTATTGTACACATCATTTCTATAACAATACAAAATAATATTAAAATTTAAAAAAGTAGTAATGTTTATTGTATTTTATTGGCGGTGAATCATCAAGTGATTATTGCCGGTCCTGTACTTTGAAGAACAAATTCTTCGGATCTTTTCTTTCGCAAATCTTTATCATAATCTAAAATAATAATTGACAATAAACTAATAAATAAATAAAAGTAAGAATATGTAAATTATTTTAAAATTTATTCATTTATGCAATTTTTTTTTTGTATGATGGGCGAATCAATGAATTTTTAACTTGATAACGGGAATATAAATTTATTATGGTGAATCGGCTGTTACCGATCCCTAGAAATAGCTAAATAAGTAAGGTACCTATGTATGTAAGGTAAATTAAAAAAAGGACAACGCACACCATCTTTTATCCCGCTGAGCAACTGCTGAAAGCTCTTCCATTTATACAGTTTATTGCCAATAAATTACACAATAAAACTGTACTTAATATCTATCTCGTTACACGGATATATCAGGTTATTTTCATACACAATGTACATTATTTCCATACGTATAATTTACCATATTTTTCCATCTTTATAGACAATTCGGTGAGGTTTATCATGATTTATCACAGTCATTATTTTATTTTCACAAAAACTGTACTACTACTACAAGACTCATTTGTTTTCGTGTACTGTACTCATTAACCATTTTTGGATTAAAAGTATATCCCATACATGAGAGCCAGTCCCCACAAAAGCAAGATGTTGCTCATAACTCCCTCGAACTGTGAAAAATAGAGTAAAAGTCGACATCAACTTTGTGTCTCTAATTTTAAGCATGAGAAAACAAAGGTATGATGATTTACTGGTATTTTCATTTCACACATTACATGATCAGACCAGGATAAGTGATTATTTACCAAAACCCTTAGAATTTTACAGTTATCACTGTGAGGAGGATATTGATGATCAAGAAACTGTAACTATCATTTATTCAATTTTTGCAGCCATCATTCTGCTTTTTTAAACAATTGACCCATATTACTTAGTGATAGTACAAGGATAGTACAATCTAAATTTGCATCGTCATCACTGGAAATCACAAAAAATGCATGATCCGCAAAATAATGCAGATAATCAAATTCATCGTAATGGATGTAATAGTAAAATTACTCGAAGAAAAATTAATTTGTTTTTCTCCTTGAGTTTTCACAGGTTTTGACAAGGTCTGGCATGAAGGGCATCAATAAACTAAGAGGGTTGATATCAAGGCAGTAACAGGTACATAGTCACTTCCTACTAAACCGACAAGTATTTTAAAGTCAAAAAATAAGAACAATGTGCAGAACTGGTGAAACTAATGCAGCCATGCTGCAAAGGTCTAACAGTTGCTACATGCAGGTTATTCAGAAATTGGTGGCATACAAATTTTAACGTTTCCAGCTTAATTTAGCGATATTTTTAGACCTAGAATTAACCAATCTTTTAAAAGTTGAGGAAAATGAAAAATTAAAAAATAGACAATCAGGTTCAATCAGTCTGGTGGCAACTCATGCACACTAGAACATCCTTATTAGATTGAAAATATGAATGGCGCTTGAACCCTTACCGTAAAATAATGGAATGTTTAGTAAAGTGTAAATCTTATTGTATCTTTTTACAATTTAATTCATAAAAATAAGTACATATGTAAAATATATTCATAACATGTACATGGACCAAAATATATTTTCTAAAAAATCTATCTCCATGTTTTTCAAATGCAAATGTTACGTGGTTTATGTGAATATATGGGTCTCAAAAACATATTGACATCATAACAAAATTGTTGAATGTTAAAACGCAACCTACAGATTTAACAAATTGACGCAGCATATGATATAATAAAAAGTAAACTTTGCATAGGATAAAACAAAAATAAATTCAACTATATGAAATTAAATAAAAAATAAAACGTATTTTCCTGATGCTATCCCGCGACATAAAATATAGAATTTATTCATCTGCATTGTCGCCCGCGGTTTGCCAAAGGTTTCACACACGTGATTTCGCAGAGCCAATCAAAACGGACAAATATTTGAATTAATTGGCCCATTTCACTTCAAAACTAATTTGGAAACATATCCGATTACGTCGAAGCCCAATTGAACATAGAGCTGAATTTTTCCCCCGCGATTTGCTTATCAAACATGACCACGGCTGCTGTTTGTCCAATTCATGTTATCGATGATTAGAAAAGTTTTTATCAAAGTCGAAAAAACATAGTCGGAGAGGATCAGCTACAAAGTAAATAATTTCACCCATTCATTACTGCAAATAAAATAAGTCACAAAAATGCTTAATTAAGTATAAACAGAAGAAATAATATTTGAATTAACTGACTCATACTTCGCCAAGGTTCATCATACGCAAAATAATTTAAACCACTGGGTCATTTACTGCAAAAAATATATACTCCATCCTACTTTAATAAGAAATAAAGCATAATATTCCCTATTGACTATTTGGATCAAAACAGAACAACTGGACTGACTTATTTTTGACTAAACTTGGCCAAATCTACCGTTCGTTTATGCACATAAAGGTTCAATTTATTAACATAAAATAAATATGACATGCAGAGACATAATTTAATCAAAATTTCATTTAATTAACCAAATATTTTAGATTAGGATTAGTTAGACATCGTGAGGGGGTATCAACGACACAACCACATACAGCACACTTAAGTCAGACGCTATCCCATTTCTCATCAAACAGACAAACAAAATCCTTCAAGAAACACTTAACCAAAAAGAAATTGAATTGCAGACCTAAAAATCACTCCAAAACTATGATCCAACGCTCACGAAAGTTTACTGTCAAAATTCATTAACCACAACACCCTCTAAGCCCCTAAGACCACATTTGTAAATTAAGCTACCTTACCTATAACATAACAAAATACATAATCAATAATCACAGATAGCACTTATAACGTAAAAGACTTATTTCATTTCATTAACAAAATTAATAAAATTCACATCCCCTTACACTATTTTCTCATATGCTTAGACGTTTCATCATTATTCAGCAACATTCCAATAGACACAACGCTGAACATTATTAAAGATAAATGGCATAATATAACACCGAAAACGAGTTTATCATAAAACACGTTCATAACAATAGTTAGACACTGCTGTATTAATGATAATTTACTTATAACAATAATTTCCCCAACCAACAATTCGACGTAGCCATGGGTACCAACCTAGACCCGATACTTGCAGACATAATTGTGTCACATCTATTAAACACATTTAAACCGCAACTTCCTTTCACATTACCCTTCCTCACTAAGTACGTAGATGATATATTGACAGCTGTTCCCACAGATCAAATTCAAACTACATTAGATACATTTAACAGCTTTCACCCACGCCTACAGTTTACACGTTAAATTTAAAAAAATTTTTTTTAGATACAGTCGTAATAAAACAATAATAAGGCACATTAATCACAGATTGGTATCAAACCAAGAAATACCGATCGCGATCTAAACTTGACATCACAACATCCCCTTCATACAATAATAAACCGTGCCAAAGGGTTACTTCAAAGAATTATTACCCTGAGCCATTAATCTTTTCAACACATGAACATAAAGACATATAAATATATCCTACATAACAATCACTAAACACGTAATCAACGAAATAATCAACAACTACAACTCAACACTAACACCATTTACTGTCACTAATAACACTACATCATACCATCAATCACAGACAAACCAACATACATATCATTCCATTCGTTCACGGCCTATTACACAAATTAAACACATTTCTCTCTTCTGATAATTTTAAAATAGCCCTCAAATCTATAAAGAATTCACGCCCTTCTTTCCAAAATTAAAGACCCCACACCTGTAACAAATAAGTCTGATGTAATTTACAAAATAGCTTGTATAAATTATCCGGCAACTTACATCGGTCTTATATCCCAATATCTGGATAAGAGGGTAAAACAACATATCTATAATTGCAAAAACCCAAACGAAATCCTAAAAAACTGGCTACCAACCCTTTTGAAAACCAACACTATTTTGATTTCAACAATCCAAAAATAGTTATTCAGATATCGTGAGATGCGGTCGGGTGTGGTGTAGGATTCAGAAAAACATTTTCTTTATCGTGCCAACGTTTCGATCTTTTATTGAAATCATCTTCAGGGCTCAAAGTGTTTGTCTTCTGTGTAATTGTGCCATCCTTGCGTGTCGTGTTGAGAGTGCCCAAAATATTACACACGGAACAAATTCATTACATATATCTCACAGAACATATAATACAACATAGAAAAAATATTTTTTCACTCCATATTTCACTCCATCCAACAATTCTACATAGTCGAAATTTTCAACAATTTATTTTTTTTTCCTAACAATCCGATCTATAATAATCTTGAAAGGGTAACGAGGCCCGAATGAGAAGCCATTACAACGTTTTCCCATTGCCGGTCCCTATCACCTCAAAGAAGCTACCTCCTCATAGAAAAATGAATTTTTATCCATATTTCCTTCCCCACTCCTTCATAATCAAATATATATAAATAAAAAACATTAATATCTCTCTAATACTCTCAACCCGACACACGACAGTGACACATCTACACAGAAGACACACACTTTGTGTGAGTACAAATACTTCGATCAAATCTAAAATTTTATATTGCGTACATCATTGTATAAATTCATTTTCACATCTTACATGTATTTGTATAGTTTAAGCAATGTTTATAAATTCCAGGCCCTGAAGATGATCTCAATAAAGATCGAAACGTTGGCACGATAAAGAACCTCTTTCTAAACCTACATCACACCAGACCGCTTCTCACGATCTCTAAATAATTATAGAAAATTCCCAGCTCAAAAATGATTAAAATCTGCAATACTAGATTTCGCATAATACAATGTATCATACTGAATATTATTTCTTAAACGACAAATGGTGATAATAATTTTTTTTAAATACGTATCGAAGCTGATGGGCACCAATTGTTAAATGTTAATTGTAATTAACTGTCACTAAATAGTACATTTTTTATTATTAAACAAAAAATATAGCAACATGCAAAACCAGGAGTGATTTCGCACAATTCTTCTTCATGTTACATCACGTAAAACCTAGTTTAAACCCATTAAGGACTAATTCAATGGCCCTAATTAAAGCATTAAAAGGTTTTACATTATTTCGAGAAAAAGGAACATTTTGCCATTTTAGAACTCACTTCACACATTACCTCGCTAGTCTTATCATTATTTATTAATTATTGCATTAACAAAAATGATATCAGACCTAAAGTCTTATTATAATAGAAGTTAACGCATAAAAATTGTTTATGTAGATATTAGTTTAATCGCTTTTTCATTTATTATTACGTATAAATTATTCCAACCGATTACCTGAATTAATGGGAATTGAATGTAACAAATTTATTTTGAGAAAAACAATAGAACCTGGTGAAGACACCAAGCTGGAAGGACAAGCTCTGAACATTATTTCACCCACGTTTCATCACATGCTCACGTAGATACGTAGATATTAGTTCAATGGCTCTTTCATGTATTACCACGCCGTCCATTATCCCGATTTAACGGGAATTAAACAAGATAGTTGGATTATTTTGAGAAAAACAGAAAAACTTGCAAAAACCGGGACTTACTTTCTACATTATGTCACCAAGCTTTATCACTTGTTTACGTGGAATCGTAGATAGTAATTCTGTCTCTTTTTCATTTATTAACACGGGTAAAATAATTATCCAAATCCCGGATTCTTGTGGGAATCAAAAGATAACAAATTTATTTAAAAACAAAAACGAACAACTTTCAAAACCTTGACTTACTTTGAATTACTTCCCGAAGCTTGTTTACAAACATTCTTAGATATTAGTGTAATTGCTCTTTCAGTTATTATCCCAAATAAAATACGCCGTCCATAAACGTGATTTAATGTGAATTAAGCAAAATAGTTGGATTATTTCGAGGAAAACACAAACTTGCAACAACCAAGACTCATTTTGTACATTATTTCACCAAGCATTATCACTTGTTTACGTGGAAACGTAGATATTAATTCTGTCTCTTTTTAATTTATTAACACAGGTAAAATACTTATGCAAATCCCCGATTCTTATGGGAAACAAAAGATAACAAATTTATTTCACGAAAAACGAACAACTTGCAAAACCTGGACTTACTTTGAACATTACTATCCCGAGCTTCATCACTTGTTAACGTGAAAACGTAAATATTAATTCCGTGCCTTTTTCATTTATTATAACAGGTAAAATACTTATGCAAATCCCCGATTCTTATGGGAAACAAAAGATAACAAATTTATTTCAAGAAAAACGAACGACTTGCAAAACCTGGACTTACTTTGAACATTACTATCCCAACCTTCATCACTTGTTCACGTGGAAACGTAAATATTAATTCCGTGACACTTTTTCATTTATTATAACTGGTAAAATACTTATGCAAATCCCCGATTTCTATTATTTCAAGAATTTCTTTCAAGAAAAACGAACAACTTGCAAAATCTGGCTTATTTTGGACATAACTACCCTAAACTTCATCATTTCTTTACGACCGCACGTAGATATTAGTGTAATCGCTCTTTCATTTGTTACCACGAATAAAATAGCCTCTAAAAACCTGACTTAAGAAGAATTAAAGAATTTATTTGGATTATTTTCAGAAAAACAACACGACTTGCTAAACATCGATTTACTTTGAACATTACTTCACCAATCTCATTAGCTTGTTTACGTAGAAATTAGTTAATCTTCATCACCGTGGATAAAATACGCCGTCCTAAAACCTAATTTAATGGACTTAAACAAATATTTTGCATTATTATAAAATATCATCTATAATAATATATAGCTACAGATATATTATTATAGATATAAATATCATCTATAATAATATATCATCTATCGATAATATAACGTTAAATCACCAAAATATGCTATTGAAAGACAACCCTTTAGCAATGAAAATCATGCAGTAAATAATAAATAAACGATTTTTAATTTTTTAATTTGATTGATTTGACACGACAATATGATAAGGTGCGTGCTGAATCACTTATTGGTACATGGTGTTGAAGTCGTCAAAGTCCGAGAACCCGATGCCAATTTTGATGTGAAAATAAGTTTGGAACGGAGGATGAACCCGTCACCGCAATTTGATTTGTTATTTTTCTACTCCGTTCAACTATCCCTACTTGTTGAGATGTAACGTAAGTTTAACATGAGAGGTTTGCTAGGATCTTCTAACCTACCTTACTGCAATTTTTGTGTGTTGGGACTAAATTTAAAACAATTTCAAATGAAAACGTAAATAATCTTGTGTTGTGTATCATGTGTTAAATTGTTTATAATTTTTTGATATTTCTTAACAAATGTTTAACAAGATTATTTTATTTAAATATTAATAATTGGTATTTGTGATAATATTTAATTTGTATAAAAACTAAAATTACGATTTACAAATCATGCCTTGGAACTTTTAAATTAAATACGAATTTAATGAAAATCAAGTTTTAATTCACTTTCCTTTTACTAACCAAAAATCCTCGATTGAAAGACAACCCTTTACCTATGAAAATCATGCAATCAATTAATAAATTGAATATTTTCGAAATAATTTAAAATGTTACTTTTCCCATAAGATTAATATTCTTAATTAGTTTACCTCCCCGGTGGAAATGTTGACCTACTTATTTGTTTATTGAAACAGTGGTGAGCATTACATTCATACCGTTATCAAAAATATTAAAGCTTTATCTACTTCATCCGTACGTAGTCTTGAAATCAATCTAGTAAACAAATTTAGTGACAAATTATTTCGCTTTTCTGAAAAACAAATAAACTACAGTATTGATAAGCAATGCTTTTAGCATAATAATACTACATTTCAGACATAGGATAAAATAAAGAAAGGTAAAGATAATTTTTTACAACACACGTTGGTAAATATATGTTTCGGACAAATACCTCTTCTTGGCTTGTCCAATAATTTGTATTATGTTCTCTCTCTCTCCCTCTCTAATTACTTATCTCTATCTATCTATTTATCTATCTATCTATCTACTTACCTATCTCTATCTCCCCCACTCCTTTTTTCTATAGTATCGCTCTTTGTATTCGTTCTCTGTCTCTTTCTCTCTCTCTCTCTCTCTCTCTCTCTCTCTCTCTCTCTCTCTCTCTCTCTCTCTCTCTCTCTCTCTCTCTCTCTCTCACTAATGCCCGAAGAACGTCAGTATACAGGGTGTATCAACATCAACTTCACCCATTTAATTCGGAAACTATAAACTTTCGCAAAGAACGGTCTTGTACAAACCGCAAATTAATTTTGACTAGGAATCCTGGCGTGGTTACAGATTGAACATAACTTTCTCATTGAGCTGAGAAATGACATTAACATTGTCATTTTAAATGATAATCCAATATTTTTATTTTAAAAAATTCGACTCTAGAGCTTAATTTACACACTTTTACTGACAGAAAAATTTTGATAGGATCGATCATTTCTTTGTTATGCCAGACGAATGACGCGTGAGGGGTATGCTTTTTGTAATATGATGGCCCTCGTCGTTTATTTGGAATGATTGGCAATACCAAGTTTATTTAGGATAGGAATAGTCTCAGAATAGGGTAGATATCATAGGGTTGCTTTTACGCTTAGCTTATATTCATTAAAAAAACACAAAACTCTGCGAAGCATCGGGAAAAGCAACAAGGACATCTCTCTTCTCGGCGCTTGTATACATTTTTGTTGGAAAACAGAATTTGAAATGAATACTCATGAATTCAGAAGGATTAATAATAGAGAAAATAACAAAAAAAATATTTTCAAAAAAAGAGGTCACTGACGTTTGAAATTTAACTAGACATAACTGAACATCGAAACATCGATATTTTTAAATAAATATTTACAATTATATAAGAAAACAAAAACAAAATGGAAGATAATAACATAACTAGGACAAAACAAGTGAGAACATATTTTTTGCTTGCAAAAGAAAAAATCGGGCATAACTCTGAGATCGATTCTATGGAAATTTTCCTTTCACTAAAAGTGGCATAAAACAAGCCCTAGAACCGAATTGTTCAATAAAAATTTGAAATTCCCATTTAAAATAACAAATTTTGTGTCATTTCCCAGCTAGAAGAGAAAGTTATGTTAAATCTGTTACAACCACGAGTTTCCTAACCAGAATTAACTTGGAGTTTGTATAAGATTATTTTTTGGTAAAGTTAGTCGTTTCCGACATGGGTGGACTGTAGAAATTGAGGAATTTTTTTCTTTGGTTCACTAAATTTCACATTTCTTTCCTCTCACACACACTCGCTCGTTCTCTCTCTCTCTCTCTCTCTCTCTCTCTCTCTCTCTCCCTCCCTCTCTCTCCCTCTCTCTCCCTCTCTCTCCCTCCTTTCCATCTAAAGTTGTGTATGTGTCTGTGTTTACATATCGTATATACGCAAATCGATGATGTGTTTTACAATAATTTATTATTATATACTTATTAATATGTTAATGATATGTTGAGTGACTGGTGAACTTATTTTCTATTTCAGATAGTATGTGAATGAATCTCATATTATGTAAATATCCTAAATAATGTATTTTAGGTACTAATTTTCTTAATTATTGCACGTTCGTAAGTAATCATTTAATAAATAATTCAGTTTGAAACTGCTGTTCTTATTGATTTTTTTATATATAATTTTCGTCTACAAGGTGGATGTGAATATGTTCATCAATTTATAGAGATTAGTTCAATTGATAAAAAAAAACTAATTGATGAAAAACTTATTAAATTATAAAATGTAATATTGTGAGGAAAGTTACAATGCACACTATCTTTTATCATTTGTGTGTAACTTCTGAAAACGTGGGGCTTGGTTAAAGCCAGTCGGTACCTAGCGCCGGATCCGCGAAGCCGGACGAGGTTTGGAAAATGGCCGGCAGATGGAAGGGAAAAGCCAATTCCGCGTAATCGAGCACGTGGTTCTCACAACCGCCCGAATCGAAGCCACGTGGTCTTCATGGCGTACGTTCAAACCGACCAAAAAAATGTCTCCATTTACAAAACATATAACGCGTTATGGCCGTGTCGCAGTTTGCTTTACAAGTCCCAGGGAGATCGTACAGTTGTGATGTTATTTCCCTGTCGGCTCCGCCCGTCTGTGCAATTAAACGTTAACTCCGACCATACGCCCTAATTTTCTACCCGGGTTTTACGACGTCCCATAACCAAGCTTGGACCCTTCAACTAGACGGTTTAACGTTCTCATTTACACCCATTTACAAAAATTGGAATGGAAATGCGATTTTTTTCGGGAATAGGATGATATCAACGCACCTTACCTTTCTTCGTAGCACATTGTAAAAAAACAGGATATTAAAATCTATACAGTGAAACCTCCAATAAAAGTCACGTCTGCTTAGGGTATACCACTGTTTAAACGACAAGCATAGGAGATTCCTTTTCTATATATTTTAACATTTTAACGTAAGGAACCCTTCAAATAAAGGTCATCTAACTGTCCATCAATCTGCGAAAAATCTGCGAGGAAGAGACCAGATTAGTTTTCCAATTATCTGTGGTAGCATAAACAATCAATCGACTTTTAATAATTTTGCCGAGAATTTTTAACTTCTCCTCCCCCTTAAACAAACTAACCACTTTATTTTGTTCCAATACAGTTGTCATATTATCATGATTCCGACTCGCCGTATATTCACTTAAAAAGAAAGAAAAGATTGATACTACCTTACGAAAGGTTGGGAAGATGTAGTGTAACAACTTTAGTTGACAAATTAAAGCGTTAGTTAGAAAAACGGAAGAGGGGTTAATTTCAAAAAAGTGTTAAGTCATTGAAAATGTAAATCTAAATCTATAACAAATCTATACCTATGTAGTATCTTAACATATACATATACAGACTGTGTTATTATATGACAAAATCTCGCTATAAAAAACACCTCCTAACAAAGGACAAAATTAGAGACTGCTCCATACCAAGAGGTTTCACTGTACTTGTGTAAGAAATCTTTACATCAAACTGAATTCTAAATATTAAACAATCTACCAACAAAAAGAAGATAATAAAATTTCAAATATTTCGACATTATAGAAAATCTATGGTGTTTAGTGACGGTTAGTTAATGATTTCTTCAATGAGATCGTGAGGTGCGGTCTGGTGTGACGTAGGTTTCCAGAAAAACATTTTCTTTATCGTGCCAACGTTTCGAACTTTATTGAGATCTTCTACAGGGCCTGGGATTTATAAACACTATTTAAATTTACAAATGCATGTAGGATGTGGAAAAGAAAAAAAAAAGAAATAAATTTATTCAATGCTGGAGATGTGGAAAAATGAGTTTATATAGTACTAGAACATCTTAGATTTAAAAAAGGAATAAATTTATATATTGCTAGAAATGTTAGATTCAATTATTTCTCAATTTTGGTTGATGTGTCATTCATGTGTGTCGTGTTGGGAGTGCCAGTGAGAATAAACAAAGTAAAGAAGTATAAATTTCTTTTTTTCTTTTTCTCATCCTACATGTATTTGTAAAATGTAAATAATGTTTATAAATTCCAGGCCCTGAAGATGATCTCAATAAAGATAGAAATGTTGGCACGATAAAGAAAACCTTTTTCTAGAAACCTACGTCACACCAGACCGCACCTCACGATCTCCAAGAAATCATTAACTAACGGTCACTAAACAGCATACATTTTCCATAATGTCGAAATATTTGAAATATTATTAATTTCTTTTTGTTGGTAGATTGTTTACTATTTAGAATTCAGTTTGATGTAAAGATTTCTTACACAAGTACAGTGAAAACATATTGAATTACAAATTAACCACTAACTAAAGTGATTGTCAGTGTAAAATAATTCAAAATGCACATGTAAATCTATACTTCTTATGCAGTACTTGTACATATGCATTGATTACGATGCGTTTACACTGACATAAATCTCCCTTTAGGAGACACCTATCGATAAACGAAAAATTATTGACATTTCGAATATATAGAATCGATAAATGATGGAGTGAGTGTGTTGTTCAATCTTTTCAAAAAGATAGTTCATACTCACCATAAGTTGTTTTCAATGATCGAGATTTCGAGCATACAGCTCATCATCAGGTTGAAGTAGTTCTAAAGAGTCTCTCGACATGGATTGCTGTGAACTGGACCATATAACCAAACAACTCGTTTCTAACTACACCACAAGGCCGGGTTCAGACTTGCAATCTTTGTCCAGAGACGTGGTTGGAGAGCTCCTTCAACCTGATGACGAGCTGTAGGCTCGAAATCCAAATCGATGAAAACAACTTACTGTGAGTAGGAACTAGGGATGGGGTACGGGCCTACTCAGGCTTTTAACCCCTCGGGTCCTGGTCGCCCGCCCTGTGTAATATATATTAAGGAACTATCTTATTAAAATGATTACGATTATCCTTTATCAAGAATTTTCACCGTACTTCTATAAAAATATTTTTCATCAAACTAAACATCAAATTTTTAAATAATCCAACAACAAAACATAAATGTTTAAAATCTTAAATAATTCAAACAATCTGTCTAAATTAACGCTCTGTTAAAAATGTTTACAAAAAATAATTTCTTGAACACACATGGTGATTTTTACTTTAAAAATGTTAATCATCGCTGATCGACGTCCACTGACTGATGATATCATACTGACATATAATGTCACCTCTAAACCAAACTATCAAAAGTATGCGGATCATAAATATAGGAAATGACAAAACTACTACTTCTAACCACACAGGCCAGAAGAAGATATCTCCCGAAACATCTATTGTAATTTTGTTTTAAACAATAAAGCAGTAGCTTGGGAAATGTTTTTCAAAAAAGAACCAAACCAGAAGATAACTCTAACAAAATATTCATTTTTATGTTGTTTTATTTAGAAATACAAGGAAAAATATAAAGATTCCTCCTCTTTTCTACTACTTGAACTTTCAAACGATTTTGCAATCTACTGTGAGAATTGTAATTTTCCCATTAGGGTTTTTTAATATATCTATTTGATATTTACAACGAAAAATATTGTATTAAGTATTTATGTTCATGTAGAATTTGTTATTTGAGTCCTTTGTATTGCCTTGCCTAAAAATTGCCCAGTGGTGACCTTTCCTTTACACGGAAACCTCCTCAATCTGCACTGCATGAGGTCTCGGCGCCACTTTGGCTTCAATCGTCTTGGAGGATTTTGGGGTATGGTCGAAAGTGATAATTTAAGTGCATTTACAAACGGGATGTGTAGGTAGTTATGAATGGTGCACTTTGAAACATAAAAATGAGCCTTCGAAGGAGAATTAATTTTATATTGAATTTAATTATAAATCGTGAGATGCGGTCTGGTGTGATGTAGTTTTCAGAAAAACATTTTCTTTATCGTGCCAACGTTTCGATCTTTATTGAGCCCCGAAGATGATCTCAATAAAGATCGAAACGTTGGCACGATAAAGAAAATGTTTTTCTGAAAACTACATCACACCAGACCGCATCTCACGATTTCTAAATAAATATCGATTAACGGTCACTAATCACCACACATTTATATTGAATGATTGGAGACATTAGTTATTGGAAACCTTGGTTGAATCCTAAACATCACAACCGTACGCCAAGAGAGGTCTTATAATTTTTTCTGCAAATTAAAAGTTTGGTTTAAATTTTGATTGTGAGTCAAGTAGTCTTTTTATTAATTTGTAACGTCTGTTTGCTATCGTTTCAGTCTTGCGTGAGAATTCCAAGATGGTTGTTTATCTATGAAAAGTTCAATACAACGCAGAAAGTCAGTGGTACGCATGGGGTTCCATTTATACTCACTGTCGGACCATTTGAAAAATTTGAAGGAATTTGAAAAACAAATGTTTTTTTCCTTGTTCGCTTAGAATTTCGAAATGCCGAAAAATATTTTCTTTGCAGGCCTAGAGATTAACTGAAAGCGTATTGCAGGAGGAACGTATTAAATTTGGAAATAGTTGTAATGAACTTTTGTTTCGCTCGTGCACTCATAACCAATTTGAATTCTAAGAGGCTCTACTCTAGACTTAACAGAAGACCGGTCTGAATAAATTCTGAGTTTAAAAACAAATTTCTTAGAAATAAAAAGAGGCGAGGGAACGCGTGGACGCCAATTTCATTTCAACCCGAGCCCCTGGAGAGTTAGACTCCGGCATTTGCATAAGTGGGCCAAAGAATGGAAGAAAAAAGTGCTCAACAGCAAAGGGAAACATATGTGCAACGGGCTCCTGTTGCGACAATGGAGGAGAAACAGTGCAATTTGCCAACAGCCGCCGACTGGGGTTGAAATTGAATCAATTTCGTCTCAACTGCATTATTATATCCGAGATATTTGAAAATGTAAACTCGACTGAATAATTTATTTTGTAGCCCAACCTGCGCGTTATTTCTGGCTCTTTGGGGGCTGGGGTGTTTTAAATTGGACGCAATAGTAACATTCGGAATTGAATAGGAACAATATATACAAAGGTCATTCTTGTCCGCCTATTCTCGCTGAATTTTTTTGTTCAAATTGCTTTGTCAGACTTATCAGACTCACATCTTCAACTAAACAATTCAAACATGGAAATGACAAAAGGTAATTTCCAAATATAATAGAAAAATGTACAAAATGTGAGATTTCCCATGTGTCTGCTGAAGGGCACCTGTAGTTGCTGATCATTTTTGGACTGCCTACCATTGCTATTTGGCATTCCGCCACCATGACTGGTGGTTTGTCTGCTCATCGCCCTGTATTTATCTCAGATTTATTATTGAAGTTTAAAAATTGTTACGCTTTTGATAGTGATATGTGGTTCATCAGGCCTATAAAGATGCTGAGTCGATTTAAGGTTCATGAGCCGAACAAAATAATCAGAAACCAATAAATTACCGGTTCAACGTACAGACCTTAAAAAATTATCTCACAATAAACTTTACTTTTGTTCTAGCAGATAGTAAATTATTTAATTATCACAGTTTTATTTTTATTATACATTTTTATTTCAATATGTAACAAATTATTTCTTGTTGTTGTGTATGTATTTATGCAAAAGAAAAGGAATGTATAAAATTTACATCTATATTTTAAATTAAAGTTAAATTAATAATTTTGGTTTTATAATGGTTGTCTATCGAGTAATTATTTTGTGCACAAAAATTTGTTCAAACGTTGGATATTTCAGTCATTTATTCACGGGAAAATTTTCAATAATTGACAACAATCGATTATTCTATAAATACATTCACGATCTCTTTATGCTGCATTGATTTATCAATTTAGCAACCAATCAAAATTATTCTGTACTCAGACCATTTAGTGTTTTAAACATCAATTTAAAGCAATCAAGCATCAATATATATTTATTGGATACTTCCTTTTCACTAAATTTCTCGCATTTTTTCATGGTAATCGTGCGGTCTTAGGGTTTCAGTCAGAATATTAGATATATGCTCATTGAAAGTCATTTATCTGCCAAACAATACTCCTAGGAAATTTATTTAATCTGATATTTTCAACACAAAAATCTGAAATTTTCCCCCCTTCGAAGGGTCGTAGTTCATCGTAGTTCACTTCACTTATTAAATTTTTTACAATTTTATTGTCAAATAAGACAACAAAAATTTATTTAATTGAGGGAATGAGAAGTAAATAAATTCACAATCTTATCAATCGTTATCAACATAATAAATCGCTCTATAGTTTACATAATTTTTGGTCACACAAAAATAGTAGCTAATCTGAAAATGATATCATAAACTGCCTTTCTCAGGAAAGGAATATTCAATATATCAAATGACAGAAACAGAAACTATCACTGCTTACTTACAAGGGACAAGTTTGGATGTGGGAACGCTAATTTTATTTAACTTTTTTATACTATTTTTTAGATAAGTGTCCAATCCCAGTGAAACCAGAAAAAACTACAAATAATAAAATAATTTTTAAAAATGTGTTTTTCTGCCTTTGTTGGGTTTGGAGTTGGATTTATATAAGCTGCATTCCCTACATCCACACATGTGCAGAATTGATCCCATCACTTCTAGCAGTCCACCGGCAATTCCAGCTTTGGTAATTTACAATAAATTATCAGCATGCCCAGAAATCACCTACCTGGGGTGTTGGCAGTACGAGGTCAGACCTCGATTATATCTACCGCGGTTTTGACCGGGGCTGTCAGTAACTAGGTCATTTTAGCCCTCATCGCAATCAGTACCTTAATCCATTCACTCTTAAATACATTATTTCTTATTTACATGCCAATGGCTCAGCTTGAGTGATGGTAAACTCGATATTCCTCCATCATTCATTACATTTCTTATATAACCAATCTAATTGCGGGCCGGAGGGGTTCTAAATATTCCGCCATCAACCCTTCCACACTACACTGTCACGCCAATAAATACATTCACGCGCATACGATAGGTACGCAAAAATATCAATACACAATTAAACAACTCCGTTTCTTTTACAAATTGGAACGTCGTACCCAGATACTAGTTACTGTGCTTAAGCACGATTCTCATATCGGACTGCATTCCAACACGATCTCTATTTAGTGCTTAGGTGTTGCCTCCTTCCATTAGTAGGACACATCGAGCAACTTTTATCTAAAGCCACTTTGGCTCAAAAGTAACTATAAAATGATGTGTGTGGTGATTAGTGACCGTTAATCGATATTTATTTAGAAATCGTGAGATGCGGTCTGGTGTGATGTAGGTTTCAGAAAAACATTTTCTTTATCNTGAAGATGATCTCAATAAAGATCGAAACGTTGGCACGATAAAGAAAATGTTTTTCTGAAACCTACATCACACCAGACCGCATCTCACGATTTCTAAATAAATATAAAATGATGATACTTCTTGAGTCAGATCCTGGAGGGTCACCTATCGATAGGTGTACTGCTGTACTGGCATCTAATAATTGCACCCGAAAGCGGATGTTGCGGGAACACACCCGATGCAACGCTACCCGAAGCCACCCGACGAAAATCCAAAGTCAAATTTTCCAGAAGATTGTATTACCCCTGTGCATGTCTGCCCGATGCTATGCTATGCTACCTCTACACTCTGCGATCCCCACTGTCCGGATTTTCGTCGGGTAGCAATGAGTACAGTCGAAGACAAAAGAATCGGACACTCATATTTTTATTCAAATTACATGTATTATTGTCGTTATATTAATTACAACATACTTATTTTAATTTAAACCAAATTAAGCAAGATCAAAAATTCAAGTTTTTATTTAAATTTTTTTTTTAACGATTTGGTAGAAAATTTATCAAAACACCGGAATAACTATATTTAAAATAATTAAATTTACCTAACAATTTAATATATGGTTGTTCACATAAAATTTAACAAATTTAATTAATACCCCCCAAATACGAAATTTCATCACAATAAAAAATTAAACGTTCTCCTGAGGCAAATTTTGCAATGTAAAAAAAAAGCATTTTGTCTTTCAGGCTATGACAACAATGTTTATATTTTATACTATTATAATTTAAAAAAAAGAAATTAACGAATACTGCTCAAACATTTTATCATATTTTTTCTATGCTAATTTATATACGGAAACTGTAAAATACATTTTAATAGATACATACATTTACACTTTTTTTACGTTTCATCGAAATATTGGAGCCATTCGTAATCTTGAATACGTTATTTCTAATGCGGATGATATTGTTTCTGTAGTATTTTACAAAGTTTCAGTACAACTCAAACATGTTTTAAAAATTTCGATAAAGAACAAGACTTTTCGATGGAACATCCAAGCAAGCGTTTTGCCTGTTTAATTAAAATTATTTTCAAACCCATAAAATAATTTCCAGCTGCAATATCAATTATTGGGAATTAGAACAACGGTATTAACAACAAGAAAAATTCGTTTCTTCTTTTTGTTACCTTTATTTGGAATAAAATCCATTAAACTATGAAACGGTTTTTCTGCTAATATATTTCAAAATTAAATAGTAGGACAATTGATATATTAGATTAAACAATTTCTGAAATTTTAAACATTTCTGAAGTATCTACTTTATACGGTTTTCCTAAAATATCAATAGGAGGTATATGTTTAAAAACGTAACTTACTCATTTTTCATATTAACGCATTATAATTATAACATATACTTTTGTGATTTAAACGACCGCTATAAATCAACTCGCCTTTTCTCCAGGACGTCCAAAGCAATCTTGGAAGAACAAAAAAGACATGGGACAACAAATAGCGTTATCACCAAGCCCTAAAACCCTAGGAATTAAGAGAGATTATCGGGCCGCAAAGCCTTCTATTGGGATTTACTGCTGACAAGGGCAAGTGCCACCCGCTCCATGTTATAAATCATACTTTTACCATGAGAGTCCAGATCCATTCTGCAACACTTACCTGAAACAAAAAATATACGAACGGTTAATAATGTTAAAATAAAAAGCTTTGAAATATGAGATGAGATAAAATCGTAGATATATCTAGAAGAAAGAATCAATTTTGGTCGTAAAACAAAATAGGAAATGTCGAAAGATTTACATAGGTTTATACATTAATAAATAAATGTTTGTAAATGCAGAATATTTATGTTTTATTCTCCGAAATAATTACTTAAACGTTTATAAGTGCAATAATTTAAGCTCACAAAAGTTAGTTGTTCTCACATTTTTTCTAAGGTAGAAAACTTGCAGACAGATGCTGGAAAACTTTACAAAACGTAACTATTGTTTTCAATAAAGATTCAGCAAACAAATTAACTGCCAACCGGAAAATGTGAAAATATTTAATTTGATCTGTGGAGTTTAAACTAGTTGCAAATCCTTGGATGGCCGAAAAAGAAGCTGGAAGATAAACATTTAAAGGATTTGACTGAATTTTTTTTATTTTAAACTATTTAGAATTCCTAAAAATTAATATTTTTTAGATTCATCCAAATTAGAAATCGACAATTATCTTTTTAATTAAAACATGCAGACAGATCTTAGAAGGATTTAGAATATGTTAATACAGCATTCAACAACGCTTCGGTAAACAAAACAATTTCCAACGTGTGAAAAATATTGTTTGACTGATTTGACCCTTACTAGTAAAGAACTATGAAAACCGAAGAAGACAAACAAAAGTTATAGGATATTTCTGAATCTTTGCCATTCTAACTTTTCAGAATTTACAAAACTTTAAAGTTGCATCCCACAAAACTTCAGGAAACAGAAAAACTGCTGACCGTAACACGTGACAAATATTGATTTGTGGCTTGCCATAATGCCAACTAATTTGGATCGCAGAAGAACAGTTGAACAACGAAAAGTCAGAGGATTTGATTAAATCTTTCTTTTTCTAAAGAGTTAGAACAAGTGCTATAACTTTTTCTAGGCATAATATTTCCCTTCCCAAGTACTCAAAATTTACTGACAATAACAGTTTAGAACATGTGCCATGATTGTTTTCAGACAACTTTCAGTAATTGAACCAACTGCCGACCATAACGTGTGAAAAATATTGTTTATGTATTTACTTAGTAGCAAAGAAGTTGGTTGGGTGAGGTCGTTGAAGTTGGACCTCTACAAGTTAGAAAAATTGACAAAATCTTTCCTGTTCCAAACTACTAAGTATTTGCACCAAACTACTCAGTTTACAAAAAGTACAAAACATCTAAAAATTAAATAAATTACGTTCATGGATTACAACATGCAGACAGATCCTTGAAAGTTTTAAGAAATGGATTGCATTCAAAAATGTTTTAGTAATCAAAAGAAATGCCAACCACAACACGTAAAAAATATTAGTTTGTGGGGTTTCAAACTTTATAGCCAAGAACGTGGAGGACTGAATGAAAAAATTGGACGAGGAATATAGGGTTGAGGATTTCTTTAAGAGGAAAGGATGGACTGAGAAGAAATTGAATAATGAAAAATTAGATGATTTGACTGAGTCTTTGCCATTCCAATCTAGTAAACATTTACAGTTCACAAAAATTCCCAAACTTACCTACGACAATAAATCCAGACCAATTTACTTTACAGATTCTAACTTGCAGACGGATCCTTGGAGTCTACAAAACTTTAATATTACATCCAACAAATTTTCAATAAACAAAATAACTATAAAGTTTGAGAATTTTTGTGAACTGTAAATGTTTACTAGTTTGGAATGGCAAAGAATCAGTCAAAGTCTTTGCCATTCCAAACTAGTAAGCATTTACAGTTTACAATCCCAAACTTACCTACGACAATAAATCCAGACCAATTTACTTTATAGATTCTAACTTGCAGACAGATCGTTGGAGTGTATGATTTGACTGAGTTTTTGTCATTCGAAACTACCCACCATTTACAGTTCACAAAAATTCCCAAACTTATCTACGAAATAAATTCAGACCAATTTACTTTATAGATTCTAACTTGCAGACAGATATTTGGAGTCTACAAAACTTTAATATTGCATCCAACAAATTTTCAATAAACAAAATAACTTCTGACTATAACATCTGACAAATATTAGTTTATGAATTACCCTGGTAGCAAAGAATTTGGATGGCCAAAAAACAGCTGGACAATGAAAAGTTAGAGGATTTGAATAAATCTTTCTTTTTCAATTCTTCTCAAAATAGAGATTTCTTAGAATCATAGCTTAAAACAACTGCATTTCTGTTTCAAGGCATATTTAGAAGTTCTCGTGATCAAAAATCCGACGATCATAACATGTAAAAAATATTGGTTTATGACTATTTGCATTATTTGCAACAAAGTCGAATGATCGAAGAATAAATTGGAGAACCAAAAGTTAGTCGATTTGACTGAATGTTTCTTATACCCAACTTCTCCAAATTTAGGTTTCCTAAGTTCCCAGCTTAAAGCAAGTATCATGGTTGTTTCTCGGTCTCCAGGCATGTTTAGAAGCTCTCGTAAACAAAAGATCTTCCGACCATAGCATTTGAAAAATATTGGTTTCTGAATTTTTTTCATATTTCCAATGAAGTTGGAAAACAAAAAGTTATAGGATTTGACCAAATTTTTTCCTTTCCAAACAACTCTAAATTTAGGATCTTAGGTATCAGAGCTTCGAACAAAGATTTTTTGCATGACAATGACATAAGAAGTTTTAGAAATCATAAAAATGAGAAACTTTTGTTCATTCCGTGCTACACAACAAAAAAGAAAATGTTTTGCCTGGTTTATTTCTCTGTGACGAAGAGTTAATATTTTACAATAACTCGCGATTTGGGCTATCGTTCTTTTGGCAAACAAATGCTCAAACTAAAAACAGTGACCGTACCATTTAGTTTTTTGGGCTAGATGGTTGGCAATAACTGCCCAAAATGGATACTCTGTCTTAAAAAATAAATAAATAAATAAAAAAAGCAACCGAAAAGTGCTTGTTTTTCATTTTGACAACGTTCTCCTACACGTCTCTATGGGACCGTCCAAAAGTTACAAAGGCTTTGAAATATTAGTTCTTTCTCCATTTTTTGGAAACTCGCATTTTCTCTTCTTAATGACCAAATTTCTAAAATTGTAGGGGGGGAAGAAATTGTAGTGATACGGTGCGTAATTAATAAAAAATTGAAGAATTAGTGTAAAAAAAGTATATTTTGTCACGTTACTACATAAATATTAAATCATCCTTTATATTTCAAGTTAAACCTGAAATGCATCAGTGGCGGTTTATCGCAACCACGTTTCCAATTGCTCGAAAAGCTAAACATAGTTCGGATTAGGCGAATTGACGGACGTGAATGGGATTAGAGGATCCGACGATTCTTGATTAGCCGCCACGGAGGAAAATGAAAGAGGATAAAGGCCTGGAGCGATATGTGGAGACTGGGATAAACGATTACTCGAAGGGGGAAAAAAAGGATGAAAGACAATAAAGCCACGGAGAACAAATTAAACAAGTTCCTCGGATTTCTTTAGCTCTCCAACCAGGCCAACTACAATCTCTACTATTCACCACGTTTCTCAAACCCAGCTTCATTTTCAAAAAAAAATACCAATATGATATGTCAGATTTTAAAATTTGTTAGTGGAACCCAGAAAAGTAATTATTAGTTTTTTTTTTGCTTTTAAAAACATAATTGCAAGGAATTAACAACCTTACCAAGTTTTTAAAAATGAAATATCCAAGATTTTTAATAACAGGAATCAACTTCCGCTTGGACTCTAGTTGACAGGATAATTAACTCTAACTTATGAGGGTGCGATTTTAGGCAATGCAGGAATTAATTCGCAAGTGTTAATCCCGGCCTGGGCCCAGCCGGTTTATGTAATATGATCACGGTAAGCATAATTAAACTTCACTAATTACACACAAGTGCATTGTTATTCATTTCAACGCTTAAATTGTGAATAGTAAATACTCGCTGTATTCTTCACCACTGTTAATTGACACAGCTTGAAGTATATAAAGTGGGAAGTTTTTGGACTGTCAAACAGTTGAAGTCATGGAGGGCCCTCTGCGTGTTTTCCTTCTTTTTCTCTTCTTTCTCGCGTATTTTGTTTTAAACTGCAGCCATTTATGCGTCTCGATCTGGTTACTACTCTCTGATTTCAAATATATACTACATTTAATTAAGGTTGTTAGATGAGATAAAAAATTCAATGGCACGAGCTGGACTCGAACCCACGATCTTCGGCTTGATACGCCGCTACTCTACCACTTGAGCCATCTTGACCTCGACCCACTCGGACACTAACTTCCCATCTGAACCCCACCTTTTGAATTTTCCCTCCTTTTGGCGATTTTTCAAACGTCAAATGTTTTTTATCTCAACTAAAAAATCTTAATTAATTGTAATATATTAATTGGTCAAGCGGACCACGAAATTAGTGAATAAATACTACGTTGATATCCTAGAATAGTAGCCTCTCGTTTGTACCTCAGGTTGTAAAATACAGAATAGAAACAAAACATACAATACATATGTATACATCACCACAAACATAGATGTCTGGTCGCATTCACTCCCCCAGAGTACTCGATATTCCTCGGGGCGGGGTTGTATGTACCCACTCCAATCTCGCTAATAAATTACTTTTACACTCCAGACGTCATACACTCACCCCAGAGTACTCGATATTTTTCGGAGCTGATTAAATCACCCCTTCCTTTCATGCTAATAAATTAACATAAAGTCAACACAGACACAACACAAACACGCATAAAAAAACTATATACATTAAAAAATCCCTATAGCCCTGATGTACCGGAACAGTGATCTTTATCCCGGTATGCATAAATAAACTTCACTAATTACACATAGGTGCATTGCTGTTCATTTCAAAGCTAAAATCGTGAATAGTAAATATTCCCTATATTAATATTTTCTTTGGTGTTTGATCAGCCTTCTCAGTTTAAATATACTATACTAAATTAAACTTTAATACTAACTTTAAATGTACTAAATAATATAACGATTTTTTTTCGAAGTCCTGGTGAAGGCGATATATTCTGCCGAAAGCTCGACAAGAAAATAAATGTTGTTTCTGTCTTCTTGGCCTCATCCCCAATCTACCTTTAGGAAAGTATATTCTCTATATTCTCCACCACTTGTTAATTGACACGGCTTTAAGTACAGTTGCATTCTTATTTAAGTGTATCAAAACACAATAAACACAAAGCAGGAAGTGTAAACAATTCAAAAGCTTTTTTCAACACCAACACAATTTCGACTTCAAAAATCCAAAAATATTACACACAGAACAAAACAAACAAAGAACACTAAAGCTCTCCGTGGCCATTTCATTTGTCACCGAGAATCAAATTGATTACACGACATATGAAAAATGGCAAAAAGGAGGGAAAATTCAAAAGGTGTGGTTGAGATGGGAGGTTGGTGTTCGAGTGAATCAAGGTAACGATAGCTCAAGTGGTAGAGCAGCGGCGTATCAAGCCGAATATCGTGGGTTCGAATCCCGCTCGTGCCATTGACTTTTTTATCTCAACTGAAAACCTTAATTAATTGTAAGATATAAAACAATCATCACATTCCACACATCAAACATTTCTACATTCTAATTCTTAAACAATTTGGCTTTCTTTCACCAATTATCCCTGAAAGGATAATCAGGCCGAACCATTACCCATCTTTTCCCATTGTCGGTTCCTTTCACCTGAAAGATGCCGACTCTTCATATAAAAAATATCTTTCTATCCCGACTTCCTTCCCCACCCCTTCAAAATTCAACGTATATAGACATAATACATCAATATCTATCTCACTGGCACTTTCAACATGACAAACAAGAAGAAACATCTACACAGAAAACAAACACTTTGAGTGAGTACAAATACTTTCATTAAATCTAAAATCGTTAGCATTGTATAAAGTCATTTTGTCACATCCTACATGTATGTTATAATTTAAACAATGTTTATATTTCCCAGGCCCTGAAGATGATCTCAATAATGATTGAAACGTTGGCACGATAAAGAAAATGTTCTTCTAAAACCTTCACACCAAAGCGAATCTCTTAGATCTTTTATTGAAAAACCACGGCTTTTTCAAGTTGTAAATAATAATTTTGTTCGTCGGCCGGCTGCTGTCAGAGTAATAACGGGCAGCGACTGTTTGGCTTCTCGACTTGTTTTTCCTTGATTATGTTAAGAAACAAATGTACAGGGTGGAATGGAGACCGAACAATTTGTCCGAGTGTGGCCCGGCCGTACATTACCCAGTGCTTCAGCCGCGCCCCTTCATCCTCTTGTAATTGGCCCTGCCAGGGCCCACTGTAAAATCCGCCTTATTGCCAAATAAGAAAATTGCCTAATCCGTAAATTCTTTTTTCCCCTTTCTTTATCTCCGAGCTCATAATTCTCGAGGCTTGCGAGGGGCAAAACTTTATTTATATTTCCTTTTATACAATTTCTACTATTTTGTGGTGAGCTACCTTGTTACATTCTCTTAAATTTGAACACAAAATTTCACGTTTTAATTTTCCTGAAAAAATTACATTATTTAAAAATATTTTGTATTTCATAACTGTTTATAGACCCGTGTTAATAGAATTTTAGCTCTGTTCCTTCAGTCGCGTATTTCTCAATTCTCACATTTCAATCATTCATTGATTTTGGAGCTGAGCAGAACCACGGAAAAACGTTACAGGAATACCTTAACTTCAAAACTAACTGGGTGGATAGAAGGTTACTCGGAACTTTCAATTAATTAATTTTTATGTAAGGTATTGGTTGAAATGAAAACGTTAGTGTCACGAGCGGGATTCGAACCTACGACCTTCCGCTAAATACGCCGCTTCTCTACCACTTGAACAATCGTGACCTCGATCCACTCGGACATCAACTCCCCATCTCACCTACCTTTTGACCTCAATCCTTTTTGCCATTTTTCAAATGTCGTGTGATCAGGATTCGATTCTTGGCGACAAATGAAATGGCCAAGGAGAGCTTTAGTGAAAATACACTTCGTTTTACTTTTTAAATCTATTATATTTGACCAAATAACTTCTTTCAATTAATTAATTTTTGGTAAGGTTGGAATGAAAAAGTTAGTGTAGCGAGCGGGATTCGCACCCACGACCTTCGACTAAATACAATTTGGTCAACCGGACCACGAAATATAATAGGGTTACTCAGAACGGACCTCTGCTGGGTCCCAGGACATACGGGAGTAGAAGGGAACGATTAAGCGGACACCCTTGCATGCCAAGGAGCTGCTACACCTCTGACACCCTGAACCCTTCTGTGGCATAGGAACCCACACTATTAACGAGTATCTCAGACAGAAGGACAAAAAGAAAATGAAGGAATTAGGGAATTCACTCATTGAAAACAGACAATCCCAGAATCTCCTAACCAATTTTGGAAGAAAAGAAATTACAGAATGTGTAATGTGAAGCAGGAACAAACTGCAAATCCAAGGATTCCTAACACACTGGAAGTTAAATGGACTACTTGCAGGAAGAACTTAGACTTGGAAACTTAAAGAAAATTGGAATAATCCAAGACGGCACATGCAGATTCTGCAAATAGGCAAAAGAGACACCATCCCATCTACTAACAAACTGCGGAGCTACTTACCAGCAGAAGGAAGTGTTTTGGGATGCCATAGAAGAGCTTCAACCACTGAAACCGGGCTTATTTATCAAGTTTCTTAATGAAATACTCATCGATGTGCTTAGAGTAGGCAGAGTACGGGGGATACAATAGCTCTTAAACGGCGAAGTATATTACACACCACGAATATCACATCTACATCTACTCAGCACGGAAGACATATAAGAGTTTTTAGAACGCGTATTGTAAAAATGTGTATACGGATAACACATTCTAACAAATGAGTGTGTGTAATATGATATGGCTCCAGGGGTTGTCAATATCTAGGTAATTCTCTAATGTTATTTACAATAATCAATATTTTTTCAAAAGTACTACTGGACTAAATAGGATCTGCGTGAACAATCATTATACTCCACACATCAAACTATTCTATATAGTCGAAATCTTGAACAATTTATCTCTCCTTTTCCTAATCTTGAAAAGATCCTAATAATCCTGAAAAGAGAGGGGCGTCGGTGGCCGCAACGGTTTAGGCGTTAACACGGCGCTCATCACTGTAAGGTAAAGGTCCCGGGTTCGAATCCAGCGGCTCCGACATACTTACAAATGGGCTTTTTTCCAAAAACACTGGCACCCCAAGGGTGGTTATGACCTCTGCTGTTGCGAACCCTCGTTTAAAAAAAAAATCCCTTTCACCTCAAAGAAGCCGATTCCTCATAGAAAAATGAATCTGTATCCCTATTTCCTTCTCCACCCTTGCAAAATCAAAAAAATAGGTTTAAAAAAACATTTTCTTTTTACTAACATTCCCAAAACGACAGTCAACCCTGACCCATCTACACAGAAAACACACACTTTGTGTGAGTACAAATACTTTGAATAAATCTAAAATTTTTATATTGCGTACATCATTATATAAATTCTTTTCACATCGAAAATGTATTTGTAAAATCCAAACAATGTTTGTAAATCCCAGGCCCTGAAGTTGATCTAAGTAAAGATCTAAACGTTGGCACAATAAAGAAAATGTTTTTCTAAACCAACATCATAGATAATAATAATTAATTAAATAATCATTAATTGGTCACAAAATACACAACAATATTAATTAAGTATGGTATTCATGATGAACAAAGTTTCTTTAATGATTATTTCACAATAATTTTTTCAGTGATTAGTACGTTTTTTGTAATTAATTCGACAGATTCAAAAAACATTTTGGTTTGCAATG
Organism: Cimex lectularius; assembly: GCF_000648675.2. Lineage (NCBI taxonomy): Eukaryota > Metazoa > Arthropoda > Insecta > Hemiptera > Cimicidae > Cimex > Cimex lectularius. The sequence goes on along the minus strand of NW_019392789.1, from coordinate 1,285,379 downwards.
GGTCGCGAATTTTTTTGTCTTTGATTATTTTTCTATGAAAAAATAATGAAATTATACTTATGAATTTTTCGAGAAGACAGTAAAATTAACAGTATATGTATTTCAATAATCGCTTTTTGGCAATAGCCGTTTTTTCATAAACACAGAACAGGATAAAAGTTGGGGAATTGACTGAAATTCCATCCTGAACAAAGTGATAACCCACCGTGTCGGCTGGTTTTCTCGTTTTTACGACACACAATACCGGGTAGATCCCGGAGTGGGTTGTAATATAACTTGTGACAACTCGGCTTCGCCGTGGACTTTGGTCCGTCCTCTCCAATTCCGTAAATTATGCTTTTCGAATGGGTAATGCCGTCTGTCGACTGGGACTGCGTATTAACCAGCCGCAAGGTAAATGAATTAACTTATCGAGCGAGGACAGCTCTCTGCGTTTGATTGTCAACTGCAGGCTTTGATTAGACAGGAAGGCGATACAAGACCGGCTGACACAACGGATGCAGTTATGCAATCGCAGGGAATAACGTTCACAACGCACAACGCTACATATTCACACCGAAACAGAATATTACGACAATTTTGTCTTCCTGGATATCCATTTTGGAACGTCCTACCAATTCCTTGAACTAAATCTCAAACATCTTTTAAAATATTAAATGCATGAAATAATTTTCTAGTTATTAACTCTAACTTAGCTGTTGCAGATGAGGAGACATAGAAATCCGAAAAATATACGAGTTATAAAAACGCTATATGTTTCTTTCAATTTTTTTTTGTTAGTTGAACAATACGTCCTCTGAATTTCAAATTTGTATACAAAATTATCCCATGATATTTACATTCATCGACCAAATCATCACACCACAATTACAATAATGTTTAATAGTATTATTTGTTTTACAATCACTGTGTTTAGTGACAGAAAAACAAACCAAGCTTGTTTTATCAATATTAATAGATAGCTTTATGTAAGGTATAGGTTGAGATAAAAATGTCAGTGGTTCGAGCGGGATTCGAACCCATGACCTTCGGCTACACACGACCCTGCTCTACCACTTGAGCTATCGTGACTTCGATTCACTCGGACACCACCCCAACCCCATTTTTTTAATTTTCCCTCCTTTTTGCCGGTTTTTTCAAATGCCGTGTAATCTATTTGATTCTCGGCCACAAATGAATTGGCCACGAAAAGCTTTAGTGAAGATACACTCGTTTTACTTTTTCAATCCATTAAATTTTGTAGTACGATTGACCAAATAACATCTTTTGATTAATTAGCCTTTATGCACGGTATTGGTTGAGATAAAAAAGTCACTCAAAGTGTTTTTCTTCTGTGTAATTGTGCCATTCTTGCGTGTCGTGTTGAGAGAGTACTTTGAGTGAGTAGAAATACTTTGATTGAATAAAAAAAATATATATTTTGCATTGTATAAATTCACTTTTCCACATAGTAAATGTATTTGTTAAATGTAAACAATGTTTGTAAATCCCAGGCCCTGAAGATGATCTCAATAAAGATCGAAAGTTGGCAAGATAAAGAAAATGATTTTCTGAAACCTACATCACACCAGACCGCATCTCACGATTTCTGAATAATTATCGATTAACGGTCACTAATCACAACACACACACACACACACACACACACACACACACACACACGTTGGCACGATAAAAAAAATTTTTTTTCTAAAACCTACGTCACACCAAACCGCATCTCTTAGCTCTTTTATTGAAAAACCACGGGTTTTTCAAGTTGTAAATAATAATTTTGTTCGTCGGCCTGCTGCTGCTGATGGTGGGTTTATCTCGAATTACCTGGAGGTATAATGAGTATGCTGAGGTCATGTGAACTTTGTGTGGTGTAAGAACGTTACTTATCAGCGTGAATAGAGGATTATCTTCAATTATCCCCAGGAATAATGAGTACCCTGGGGTCATGTGAACTAAGCCTGGTGTGTGAATGTAATTTATTAGCGTGAATACATGGGATTATATTCAATTACACTGAGGAATTTCGAGTACTGTGAGATAGTGTAAACTTTGTCTGGTGTGTGAATGTAATTTATTAGCGTGAATGGATGAGCTATCTTCATTTACTCGGAGGAATATGGAGTACTCTGTGTGCTCTTTGTGTACACTGTAGTAGAGTAAACTAAGAGTAAAGAAAAGAACGTGTTTGTTACCATAGAATTAACATATAACATCATAACATGGTTGGAGAAACAGCAAAAGAAATTACTAAGTTTAAAACGCGAGGAAGATAAGAAAACAAATGCAAGAAGAGAATGTTGGCGAAGACCAATGTAGATTAGATTGCCGGGTCTAAAACTACAAATAAAACAAAAAACAAGTACAAACCATAGCATGATAAGATAGAGTACGTATTGCATTCAAAATATGTTAGTATTAAGTTTGTAATCTGAATGGAGAGTATAAATAATTCTAAAAACGTATTTTGCGAATTTCCGCAATATCAAGTGGGATCTTTAAAATCTAAAACACGGGGGCAAACCGCGTTTCTGGAAAGTGGGACCGTTTTAAACGAGTAGTAACAACGCAATTATGCAAATAAGCTACGGGGCCCCGTTTCGAATAATTTTACCAAACTATGTTGACTTTTTGCCAACGCTCGTCATGGGCAATTTTCCGGGCAATATGAGCGCGTGTCGTCCGTTATGCTACGTATTACAACCAGCGAGGCGGAATTCGAAGTACGCCCGCACAAAACCATCACCGCACCTTTATGCAAATTCATGTTGTTTCCCTTCAGCGCCCATCATGTCGCGGGCCCCCGACGATGTTTTCCTGTTATTTTATGAACGGAAAGCTAACAGACTGGCTTTAGTAAAATATTTGTTAAAGTTTACCGAAAGGGTTAAAAGTTTACCCTTTTATGATTGAAACGAGACAAGATGTACCACGTAACCGCAAAACGTTTGGTGGCGTCGGCAAATTGCATTTTGCCTTTGCTAAATGGACACGTTCTACCTTGACGCATTGGCATTTTTCTTTGACCTGTCTGAAGATGTTAGATGACTAGATGAAGGCTCTTTCTGTTTTCCTTTTTTTAGATTCTTCTTCTCTCCTTTCACACTGCCATGATATTTAAAAGGTTGTTCAGTTATCGACCAACTTTCATTATAATCTGGTTTGGGATGTCCAGGACACATACCCAATAACATCCCAAACCAGATTTGATATTTAAACAATGTTAACCATAAAGTAAAAAAAGGATCATAACTTAGTACTTCTAGTTAGTTCAAACTGCAATTCTTCTTTCATAAAAAACGTTTGACATTAGGCAGATCTGGTTCAGATTAATTTTTAACAGATATTCCAAGACGTTACCTACTTGTGATAAGAGATTTTGTTGGGACTTGAAAGTGCCTCTGAGTAGTCGATTTAACTTACTAAACATCGCATAATGGTTGATGCATTGTTCACTAATATTCCCTCAAGTATAATTACTTACATACTAGAAGACAGAATGAAATTTTGCAATTTAAAAAAAATCCATATTTTCCTTGGCATTTGTCATTGAAAATTTGGCATATGATTTTTTCAAAAGTATTATCTTTATTATTTTAAGTGTGGTGATTAGTGACCGTTAATCGATAATTATTCAGAAATCGTGAGATGCGGTCTGGTGTGATGTAGGTTTCAGAAAAACATTTTCTTTATCGTCCCATCGTTTCGATCTTTATTGAGATCATCCTCAGGGTCTGGGATTTACAAACATTGTTTACATTTAACAAATACATTTAGGATTTGGAAAAAAGTGAATTTATACAATGCAAGATATATTCTTTATATTCAATCAAAGTATTTCTACTCACTCAAAGTATTTGTTTTCTGTGCAATTGTGCCATTCTTGCATGTCGTGTTGAGAGTGCCAGTGAGATTTTGCTGTTTTATGTTTATATATGTTGGATTTTGAAGGGGTGGGGAAGGAAGTCGGTATAGAAAAGACATTTTTGTATAACGCGTCGGCTTTTTTGAGGTGAAAAGAGCCGACGAAGGGAAAAAATGTGTTGCTAATGGTTCGGCCAGATTATCCTTTCAGGATTATATAGAAAGGGATAAAATAGGAAAAGGAAAGCTAAATTGTTGAGAAATTAGACTATGGGAAAAATATTTAATGTATGTTATCTATATTGAATTTGATTAATGATATTGGCGTAGCTGCGACTGAGTTTAATGTGTCTGTTCTGTAATTGATGCTGTGTTTATCTCTGTTGATGTAAACCATTTCTAAAAAGTTACGTTTATGTTTGTTTTGTTCTGTGTGTAGATTCAAAAAAATGAATGTATACAATGCTAGAAAATATATGCCAAGGGTGCAAGGGTTTAGTGGCTCATCACTGTAAGATAAAGTTCCGGATTCGAATCCAAGGCCCTGAATTTGAATCCGATATACTTACAAATGGTTGTTTTTTTTGTCAAAACCCGACATCCCGAGGGATGATATGATCTATGCTGTTGGGAGCCCTCTTAAAAATTGAATTTAATTAGGTTGTCCTATATCATCATCGTGGTCGGACTGTCAGACGAGTTCAGGCTTCTCTCCATCTTCAGCGGTAAGTGTGCCTGTCATTAGCCCATTTGTTTACTTTTCCAACTTTATGCCGTGAAATTTCCTGTTTATTAAGTCAAAAGTTGAAGGCGAATTATTTAATTAAATTTAGTTCGCCAAATGTCAGCCGGAAGACGAGACCGCCGGAGGTGAAATGAGTTTTTACCTTTGGGAAATTTCACCTGAAATCAGATGAAAACTTGGAAGCCTTAGGAAAACAAGCGGGCCGTTGAATTTATGAGGAGCTCCGTTGTAAATGAGTCACTCCCTATCGGGACGCACCTGGCTCCGGAGCATCCGCGGCCACCTGAGCACCAGTCCGGGCCCATTACCGAGGCCGCAATCATTGCTCCGCCTATATGGGCTTTTGATGGAAACTTAATTGAAGTTATAAAAAGACGGCAACGGCCGACATTTTTACCGGTGCTACGTGCATTACATATTCAATGCTTTTTTAAAATCAAATCAGTTGCTGTCATTCAAAAACCTATACAGAGTTTATAAATACACTTTTTCCCGTTCTTATTTATATAATATATATATATATATATCTCTTATTTATATATCTTATTTTTAACACATTTATTTATTATCAAAGTATATAAATATTGCAAAAATACTGTTTGCATTCAGAAAGTTATTCTCTTTTTTTCTTTCAACCTAGCATAGCTATTTTATTTTATTATCCAAAGGTTGAAAAAGCCCAAGTTATCCGTGATTGAAATATTTCCAACTAACTTGGGTTTTTTCAGTAATTGGATAATAATTGCTACAAACCGTGGATTTTAAGAAAAAGTTATTTTATTTTAATAATTTACAAGCGTCTAACAAGCAAGTGGATTTGCACCATGCCGCGTGATTTCGCGCAATGATTTGTAGTAATCGTAAATCATGTTTACATATAGATGGTTTTCCTTCGAGAACTAAATCCCATCTTTTTATATATGTAAAATGTTTTTATTTTTATGAAATCCATTTCGGAGGCTTCTGCCATCCCTCTTCAGTCTTACACCCTAAAATTAAAAATTAGCACAGGTTTTGATCTGGCAGATGCCATTTTAGTAGGCCAATCGATGCCACTACTCGAAAATACAATTTTACTAAAAAGATACCAGAACGGGAAGAATGGGAAATAGGAACACCGCTAAAGCCTATCTTCTACTAGTACGCTGACGGCTCCAAAACTGACAAGGGCACGGGGGCTGGAGTCTTCGGGATGAATCAAAAGACAGAACTGACGGTAAACAGGTAAATGAGCTTCAGTTTTCCAGCCTGAAATCATAGCGATTGAACCCTGCACCAGGGAAATAAAAAGGATACGAATACATCCCCGGAATACATAACGATCTTCTCTGACAGTCACGTAGCATTAAAGGCCTCATGCGAGGTGAAAGCAAAGAGTGTTTGGAACTGCATGGAGGCTCTACGGTAGTCAGTGACACTAATGACCTGACCCTTGCAAGGCTTTCTGAGCATTCGGGGCATAGAAGCAACGCGAAAAGGTTGGTTGAATGTTGGCCAAAAAGGTGGCTAACATGGACTCTCTAGGTCCTGAACCAAGATGGGAGTACAGACAGAAGAACGCATTTTATGTTTCCGTGAAGGTCTATGTAGGTGCAGGTTCATGCAACTAAATAAAATAGTAGTACAATAGATCCATTCAGGTCGAGGTGCAGTAGGCCTTGTGGCTGCCTCTCTTATCCCTATCCCTATCTTTACGGATTAAAGGATAGGTTATTCCCCATTGACATAATGAAACCTGCTTTGGGGCAAACATGTTTCAGGGATCTCGCTTGTAAAAAAAGGGAGTTTAGTGTGTCACACTTGGTGAGAAATGCCCGGCCCTGGCCTCTTACAATGAGCGAGTAGGCATGAAACTCGAAATCAAAAAGTACTTGGGCATGAGAGTACGTTGTTTGGTCCCTTCGATTTTTAAGATAAAAAAATGATAAATTAGACATAGGTAATCACATTTTTATTAATTTTATTACATAACAATTTTAACTTTAGATTCGACTGGTAACAACTGGTAAACATCTGTAATTTGCTCACTCGTGAAAGCAATAATGAATAATGTCCGCTTTTTCGCCTTTCGTGCAATTGAGAGGTGGCGAAAACCTCTTTTTTTTAATATTTTATTATGATTTCAGGAATATAATTTAAATTTAGCTTATCAGATGTAACTTTACGCTTGGGAGACGTTTATCAGAACAAAAATAACTTTAATTTTTTTTCAACCTAATATTATGCAATAATGAACTTCGAAACGATAGTTACTTGCACATGTCCGTCAAAAAATTATCTTAACTTTGGTTACTTAAAACTTTCTTTCAGGTATTCTTCTTGCAAGGTTATGTAATCATGCATAAATTATTGTTGTTAGTGTATTGATAAATTGAAATTTATGACCTTATCGTTTATCAGGCAGCTTCAAAATTTGCTGTGGAATATATTTTGAAACAAGCACCGACAACACGAGGTCTGTAAGGGGTTGAGAATGACGTCGCCGGCCTTATAGTGAAAAATGATTCCATCCGAACCACCCCCTTACGCATGAATAATGCATAAAACATTATTTAAGAAGGCAATGAAACCTTTCAACGACTTTTCCTAGTTTGAAATAGGTGGTAAAAGTGGAGTGACATTTGATGGGTGGGTCGTTCCAGCCGGAGGGGTGCGGAGAGCACGGCGTGATAACCGCCGAGTTTACACCTTATTGTTTCGGGGGTGACATTTCGAAAGGCGGCGGCGGGGGCGGGCCCGGCTTTTCCCAGAAGGGCTGCCACCCGAGTATTACATTCCTCGAGACTCTCTTCCTGTCAGACGATTGGTATTACCAACTTGATTAAAGTCAATATTCCAGCCATGGTTAAACTCCTCTCTGAATTTAAATAATCACAACAGATTCAGTCTTTTACATTATTTAAAGAATGTGTTACAAATATTTTTTCTCGTTATGAGTTCTTAAATAAGAAAGTTTTTTGTTATTAAATAAAAGAACTAATGATCGATTTACAAATCATTCAGGGTAAAACACAGCCAAAAAATAGTCATTAACTTTTTGCTTTTATTACTTATAGTATTTTATTACAGTAATGGATGCTTATCATAAACGGAAGAAATACTAAGGTCAAACTGTCAGCACATACAATCAATTTTGATTTTTAATGATAATTCCGAGATAATGAGATGCGGTCTGGTGTGACGTAGTGTTTAGAAAAACATTTTCACTTTTCATTTTCATGGAACAGATGAAAGTGTTTGTTTTCCGTGTAGCTGTGTTATTCTTGTGTGTTGTGTTGAGAGTGCCCTCGAGTCTCAACATGACACACAAGAATGACGCATCTACACGGAAAACAAACATTTTGAGCCCTGAAGATGATCTCAATAAAGATCGAAACGTTGGTACGATAAAGAAAATGTTTTTCTAAAACCTACGTCACACCAGACCGCATCTCACGATCTCCGAATAATCATTGACGGTCACTAAACACCACACATTTAATTTTTAATGTATTTTTTCTTTTAAAATTTTTAATTTATTTTATACATTGGTTTCATTTATAACAATTTTTTTCAAACACAAAAAATTCACCTTTTTTTTAATTTAAAATTAACTCTATTTAATTGCAAATTAAGCTTTATTTAACTTTCAACAAAGAAATTTTGATTTCAAATTGCCTTTTTTTATTTTAAATCAACCCTTTCTATGCACGATTAATAATCACTAACAGATGGGATGTTCCTGCACAGATAGTGGAAATAAACACTTATTATTTTTCTTAATAAACATCTTAAATCATGATTAAAAATTAAATTTGTTTTATTTATACAAACTTCATTGTACAGTGTCGGCTACTCATGTTACAAACTTTGCCTACATTCAAAATGGAACCAAAATATCCCAATTAAATCTCAACAGTTTTGGAATTAATTCACTTTTTCTTATTTTTTTAAGATTTCAAATAAACAATGATAACTCCAAAACAAAAACGTTTTGAACAAATCAGTTGATACCATTGAAAACTACTCTAAATTTCCAATAATATGTGATAAATACTAAACTTTGTAATAAGCGTTTGAGTAGCGAGAACTGTGAAATTTTTTCAAATGTGTGGTGTTTAGTGACGGTTATTTAATGTTTATTTGGAAATCGTGAAATGCGGTCTGGTTTGACGTAGGTTTAAGAAAAACATTTTCTTTATCGCGCCAACGTTTCGATCTTTATTGAGATCATCTTCAGGGCTCAAAGTGTTTGTTTTCCGTGTAGATGTGTGTGCACTATCGTGTTGAGAGTGCCAGTTTTTTCAAAGGTGAAAAACTTATTATGGTGATTCTAAACTACTATTTACAAACCTAGAAACCAGCAAATTTCAGAAAACGTACTCCATTTAATATTCTCTATAGTTGTGCTTACTTAATTAAGTTTTTCGAAGCTAAAGAAATTGATGGAGGAAAGGAAAAAAACCGTGGCTGACGGATTGGTAAGGTGGACAAAAATCTTAAGGAAATTTTGAATGAATTTGTTTAACTTTTTTCAAATTTAGGTTCGAAACCGAAAGGGTCCAAGTGTTTACTTATTTACCAACGATTGCAACTTTCATTAAAGGATTATTGTATTATTATCCTCCAAAATAGAAGGCTTTTAAGATTCAAACCGTTTTTTAGTTATCTATTTGTTATCGTTTCTCTTATTAAAAGTCGGAACAGGTGGCCCAACAAGCTAGTCTCATTCCCACGACTGTCTTTATGTAGGCTATGATGCTTACTCTTCCCTGATATTATTATTATTCTTACAATAGTAAAACGAAAAATTCTGTTTTGCCTAAGTGGTAAATGAAAGTTTGTTGTTCTTAAAAAATGTGAATAACGAACAGAAGGAATTGTGATTGCTTCGTGTAATCTGCGGGGTGATGAATTTGTTATTTCGTTTTTTCCGTCCGTCCATCCTCGCTGTGCCGATCTGTCGAAACTTTTTCGCACAATACAAATGGAAAAGAAACGCGTCAGTCAAAACCAAACCGTGTGAGTACACTCATACTAAAATGATCAAACAACTTAATTAAAATTAATCTAAACCTGACATTACGTAGATGGGTTTGACTATTAACAAACCATTTTTTTCAGTTTAGGCTGGAACGTAAATTATCCGATCGCGTGCTATTGCCGAAAATTGTTAATCATTTTTATTTGCATACCGCTTTGAATAACTGAATTAATTAACATTAAAAACACAAAGATACAAGATGATAAGAGCAATGGGCAACCTTATTAAACTAAAAAGATTCTCTTTTAAAATATTTCCCTTTTCTTTATACATAGGTATGTATGAAATTTTTAGTTGTACATGGATAAAAATAGTGATATTCAAAACCGAAAACTTTTCACCGTTTAAGTGGAAAAGTTTACCCGCAATGGAAACTTTGAACAATTAATATTCGGAAATTAAGTTAAGAAGTGATGTTCGAGTAGGAATTTAACTCAATGGTTAAATTCGGGCTGCACTCGAGAAATAGGCAGAAAATTAAACCATAACAAGCTAACAAATTTGCAAAAAGCATAAATTCTAAATAATAGTCTGCATTCTTCAAAGACATCTAGACATTAAGATAATAAAATAATTCCAAATTTATCCTGTTTTTTCCTAAGCTGTTCTTCTTGTAATCTGTGGTCAGGTTAAAAAAAAGAAAATACGCAAAATAATTTCAATTTTTTTAAACAATACTTGTATTGTGTGCGTGCGCAATTAATTTTGGTTGCCTCTCTCTTCTCACGTATTTTTCATTGTTCGTGCGTGAACAAATGTTCGTGTAATATACCAATGATTTATCTCTCAGAATAACGGGATTCTTTGTACGAGGTTTCCTTACAACGCTGTTCCTTTATCATCAGATGGATAATAACCCTGTTTTTTTTAATGTTCCTGTGAGAACGTGGTTGTCGTTTTTATTAAAATATTGTATTTTTAGGTTGTATATTCATTAATAAACTCATCAAAGCGTTCAACATAAAAGTATAAATTTAGGAGTTAGCTGATTAATTGAAACTGTTCCTTTTTCATCAGATGGATAATAACCCTGTTTTTTTTAATGTTCCTGTGAGAACGTGGTTGTCGTTTTCATTAAAATATTGTATTTTTAGGTTGTATATTCATTAATAAACTCATCAAAGCGTTCAGCATAAAAGTATAAATTTAGGAGTTAGCTGATTAATTGAAACTGTTCCTTTATCATCAGTGCGATAATAACCTTACGTTTTTTTGTTTGTTCGTGTGAGAACGTAGTTGTCGTTTTCATTAAAATATTGTGTTTTTAGATTTTATGTTCAGAAATAAACTCATCAAGGCGTTCAGTATAAAAATATAATTGTAGGAGTTGGCTGATTAATTGAAACTGTTCCGCCAGTATATGCATTCCACCACAAGCAGTCGCCCTTAGATGGTACCGTAAATTTTAGATTTCAGTAAAAAAAATTTCAGTAGTCGGACCCGTCATATTCCTACACACCTTAGCACGTCAGGAGCCAGAAATTAAATAACGTACAGTTCATGCGTTTTATAATTTGTTCTGCGGTAAGTAGAGAACTTCGAATAACAGAGTTCGAACCTTTATACAGTAATATTTTAACGAATAATTTTTGCATTCCCCGGGAAAAAAGATATGATTTATATACCCTTCTGTAACAGAATCCCTCCATACCAGTCGCGGACAATGCTGTCAGGCCCCATCAGTGTAAATCACCTTTTGAGAATGAACGTAAACAGTAAAAATATATGGTATTTACTGACCGTTAATTAATGATTATTTGGAGATCGTGAGATGCGGCCTGGTGTGACGTAGATTTTAGAAAAACATTTGCTTTATCTTGCTAACGTTTCGATCTTTATTGGGATCGTCTTCAGGGCCTGGGATTTACAAACATTGTTTGGATTATACAAATACATCTAAGATGTGAATTTATACATTGATGTACGAAATACAAAATTTTTAGATTTATTCAAAGTATTTGAACTCACTCAAAGTGTGTGTTATCTGTGTAGATGTGTCAGGGTTGTGTGTCGTGTTACGAGTCCTAGTAAAATAAAAATGTTTTTAGTTTATATATGTTTGCTTATGAAGGAGTGGGAAAGGAAATAGAGATAAAATTCATTTTTCTATTATTCTAAGTTTTTTTCTTAGTCGGCTTCTTTGAGGTGAAAGGGACCGACAATGGTGAAAAGCGGGTAATGGTTTGTAGTTGGACTAAGTTATCTTTTCAGGATTATTATAGACGGGATTATTAGGTAAAGGAAGGATAAATTGTTACTGATTTAGAGTACGTAGAAATTGTTTGATGTGTGGAGTGTAATGATTTTTTTATATGTTGTATTATATATTTCTGTGTCATTGATATCGAATCTGATTTATGTGGTTAGCGAAGCTGTGGCTGAGTTTATGTGTCTGTTCTGTAATTGATGCTGTGTTTACCTGTGTTAATGTAAACCATTTGTAAAAAAGTTACGTTTATGTTTGTTTTGTTCTGTGTGTAATATTTTTGATTGTTGAAGTCGAAATTGTGTTAGTGTTCAAAATGGTGGGTAGCCAGTGCTGTAGGATTTTGTTTGGGTTTTTTTGCAGTCATAGATATGTTACCCTCTTATCAAGATATCGGGATTTAATTCCGATGTAAGCCGAACAATTTATACAATTGATTTTGTAAATTACATCAGACTTATTTCTTTTTGGTGAGGGATCATTAATTTTGGGTAAATTCTAAACCTACATCACACAAGATCGCATCTCACCATCTCCAAATCATTAATTAATGGATAACTGCAGATCCTATTGCCGTTCAGTTGTACGTTTGAAATTCAAAAGACACCCACGTCAAGTCAATTTTTCAATTAATTAATCTTTATATAAGGCATTTGTTGAAATAAAAAAGGAGGGAAATTGAAAAATGGCAAAAAGGTGGGAAAATTCCAAAGGTGCCCGAGGGGATCGCAGTCATGATAGCTCAAGTGGTAGAGTAGCGGCGTATGAAGCCGAAGGTCGTGGGTTCGAATCCCGCTCGTGACACTGACCATTTTATCTCAACCAATACCTTACTTAATTAATTGAAAAGAATTTAATTAGTCAATCGGACCACGAAACCTAATCTAAAAAAAAAGATTTATAAACATTGTTTAAGTTTTACAATAGTAGAAATTTTAGACTAAATCAAAGTATTTGTACTCATTCAAAGTGTTTGTTTTTTGCGTAGATGTGGGGAAAGAGTTGGGAAGGAAGTCGGGATAGAAATTCATTTTTCTATGAGGAGTCGGCTTCTTTGAGGTGAAAGCTGCCGACGATGGGAAAAATGGGTAATGGTTCGGCTTCAATATCCTTTCAGGATTATATATACGTGCATAATTCGGGAAAGGAAAGCTAAATTGTCGAAAAATTAGATTATGAAATGTTTTCTCTATGGAATGTAACTATTGTTTTATATATTGTATTTATATGTCTGTTACTGATATAAACACAAAACATTTAATACAACAAATAAAACAATCATTACATTCCTCACATCAAACATTTCTACATACATACCTTTTTTCCATGTGCTCGTAAAAAAACCTCGTTTTTCCCGTATAACACGAAAGCGGTTGAGAAATGGGGCAAAGCGGAAGATGATCAATTGAAAGCTTATTAAATTTTCCTATCGACAGCTATAGGGCGCTGCTCCAGAACGATTTCCTGGCCCCAAGCTCAATTTGAAGTTTTTGTAAAAAGTGAAAAAATTAACATGTTCACGAATTTTCGAATTTACTGGTGAATGACTAAAGGAAGGAAAACATTTAGAAAAGCTATCTTTTTCAGCGTAAAAGTTTCGAAAAAATAAAACCTAGGAAAGCTTGTGAAGTAAAAGGCTAAAAAAATATGAATTTCCAAAGTTGGTCAATTTTTCTTTCAAAAACCAGTTGGTCTTTTTTTTTGATAGGCATTGGATTTAAATATTGCCAAGTAAAGAATTAACAATTCTTTTTCTAAAAGTTCCTACAAATATTAACTTTTTTAGAGATATACCTACAATTTTGTCTTTTTTTGAAAATATAATAATAAATTTAGACATAAACTTACTATATTTAAACAACTTATAATTTTACTGTTCAAAACAAAGTAAATCACTCCAGTTATTTTAAAAATTTCATTTTCCAAACTTGTGCTCACCCTTCACTTTTCATGAAGTACAATAATAATTTAATAACGACCAAGTATCGATGGGACGTTTCACCGTGAGAAAACAAAGATGCCAAATGTGTAGAGATTAGTGACCGTTAATGGATGGTTATTCAGATATCGTGAGATGCGGTTGGGTGTGATGTAGTTTTCAGAAAAACATTTTCTTTATCGTGCCAACGTTTCGATCTTTTATTGAGATCATCTTCAGGGCCTGGGATGTCAAATCTCGCGCGGTTCTCTCAGGTGAATAGCGTTGTGACGACATCGGCGAAGCCCGTATGTCTTTCGAAGACAAGAGCTTTCATTATTTCCCTGCTCTTTGCATGTAAGGCTTCAGACAAAAAGGCCAGGGGTGCAGAAACCTCTTTAACATCGGGTCAATGTTGTAATATGCCAGCAGTGTAAAGTCTTTACAAACCGGTCGAATTTTCTGAGAATGAATAGATGATAAATTGTAGGTTCATTAATTTTAGATTGAAGTGAAAGGGTGGAAAAAGGAGACGTGCTCAACAAGTTGAACAATACACGAGTCGACGAGGTTATAGAGAAAATAGCAACTATCCGCATTTGTTCTATATATTTTTTTGTGTGCAAAATCCATAGCTAATTACAATACCTATTCCTTTTATCGACTTAATAGTCATAAGAGTTAGGATTTTCACATTTTTTTGGATTTATTAATTGAATAATTACTATCTTCGCTAGTTTGGTGTGCCAAACGCATTTAAAGGGGTCTTTCTGATTGACAGGGTTATATGCAAAGTGAGGAAAGTCACTCATCTACCATGTAAGACTGACAGATTAGCCTAAAATGATTGGAAACTTCAAAACTGTAAATTACACATTCTCTTGATCAAAATATATGACCATCGTAATCTTTAAATTGTCCGTAAGCCTTCTTTTTTAAATGTCCTTATGATTCTGCATATCAGCCAGGTAGCAATATTTCTTATACTTTTTTTGGGTGAAGAAGTGCGTTATGAAATGGCCGGGGGCGATTGAGGGAATCAAATCTCCCCAAATTCCACGACCTGAGAGTCTATCACGCTATCCGCTATATATATTACACAGGGCGGGCGACCAGGACCCGAGGGGTTAAAAGCCTGAGTAGGCCCGTACCCCATCCCTAAAAGGTCCGGGACCTGGTCGGCTCACCAGTCCTGCATAAACCTTTTGGACCTATTCACAAACCCCAGGATTGTGGACCATTTTATCCTGGGGAGTGTTTTGGTTATGTCCTCTCCTTCGAAAGTATTAAATCTTTCCCTAGCATACCAATCGCATTCTGCGAGGTAGTGTAGAGCCGTTTCTTCTTTCGTTTCGTAGAAGCGGCAGAAGGGGTCTGGTAGAGTACCCATTATGAAGAGGTGTCTTCTCAAGGGGCAATGGCCCGTTAGAATACCTATCAGCCTCCTTATTCCCCTCCTAGAGTTAGAGAGTAACCATTTCGTTTCTTTAGGTTTGATTTCCTTCAGAAACTCCTTCGATTGCCTGCATCCGGGGGACATATTCCATTCCTTAAGGAATTGTTTCATGCCCCAGCTACTTATACTCTTTTGCTGTGCTTAAAGAGTGGGGTAATACCGGTTGTGGCCCGACAAACGCAGTATTTGATCCTTCCTTGACCAGGCTGTCCGCTTCCTCGTTGCCATAGTGCCCCTTATGAGCAGGTATCCATATGAGGGTTACCCTATTCTCATACCTGGTGATAGTCCTATTAACGAGTTCAACGGTTTCCTCTACCAGTCTAGATGTTGATAGTTCTTTTCGTAATGATTTTAGACTGGCCTGACTGTCGGAAAAAATTTTAATATCTTTTCCCTTAATCTTGTTATCCATAAGTGTTCTACAGCAAACATTAATGGCCCAGACCTCTGCCTGAAAGACCGAGGTGTTATTACCAAGAGGAGAGGAGATGCTGATCCCTAATTTAGGGATGTGTATTCCAGCACCGCTTCCCTTATCCTTAATGAGTGAGCCATCGGTGAAGCAGTCTAGGCTACGATGGTCATCATCAGACCTATAGTTATAGACACAGGGAGTAACTACCTGAAAGTACTTTTTCCCTAAAGGTGTTTTCACCTTTTTATCGCTTACACCCCGTAGTTGGTTGTTGACCTTACTTAATAAATGTAGAATTTTCGAGTGTCCTATATTATTTCCCTTATGGTTCCAGCTGCCTTCACTAATTAATTTATAGCAGCTGGTTAGTGCTTTAACATTGTCCTCAATGTGTAGAGGTGTAGTGTTTGTTATCACTTCCAAAGCTAGGGTTGGTGTAGTGGGAAATGCTCCCGTCATCATCATACAACCACGCTAACCGCTAACCACTGTGTTACCGCGGTCCCCGGACGATCAGGGGTATAAGAAGGGCAAGGCAGGAGACATCTATATATTTCCGTAATTAAATATTTTTGTAGCGAGGACAAAGTCACAAAGGTGATCAGAAATTATTGATCTATGAAATGAAATTGCATTCTATTTACACATTTACATTTTTACTCGATTCATAAATGTATTGGTTACGTATTAAAAGTTTAGTTTCCTTTTTCAAGGTGTAACATGAACGCCTAATCGGTTCTAATTTTTTGATACTTTTTGTATATTTGATCAAACCCACTTAAATACATGTTATATTATTTTTTTAAATGATTTTCTGGGCTAGGAGGATTGGAGTTGCCGGTGGGAACCGAACTCACGACCGCGGGTCTACCAGGAACTTTGAACATAAAACATTTTACATTGTTCCGTTTTTTAGTTAAATGCAACGTGATTGATGTAGATAAAATGCCATTCAGCTATATAACAATATAGAAAATTAGAAAATAAATATCTTTGGTAATAATCATTATTTCTAATTGATTATGGTTTCATAGTTTTACTTAATAAAGTGTAATTTCTTACAAATTTATAATCAAAATTCAAGACGCTTAATGATATTTCAAAAAAAAAAAAAAAAAAAAAGAACAAGGAAATAGTATACCGCATACCGTTTCAGATAATAGCTGGTGTACTTCAGAGATAAATTGCTGTATCAATTATAACCACTTTTATTTTTATTATAATTATTATGATCTTTTTCATAGTTTTTTGGGGTTTAGCATCGATATTTTATGTAAAGCATATTAAAACGTGTTCAGCTGATGAACGGCAGACATTGTCCTACTATAATGTTACATGCATACAAGGGTGATAAGTTTTCCCCAAGTCAACAGAACATCAAACACCACTTTATTCAAGAGAAGCGAAAACCTAAGACGAAAAGGTCGAAAACTTAGACCGGACTAAGTAGCTTACAATGCCTCTTTGCGAATACCTGACGCAGCTCAATAATGATGACCTGGGTTTTTGTTCAAAACGCAAAGAATGCGACGTGGGCGTGAATTTGTCCAAATGCTCGAACACAAGTGTCAAATGTTATCAAGATGAAGAAGCATTCGATAAAAATTAATATCATCCGAAAATAAAATGATGATGATGCTAAATGAATCAACTATAGGATGCGTTTTGATTGGCCTGTTTTCCTTGGCGAGACTCGCTCTGGCTTCAAGCCATATCGGCCAGAATCGGATTTGACAACAAGACCAAGTAGACACAATGATAAATCAAAAAATATATCAGGAATTTTTTAGACATTACGAAACATCGAGGTATTGAGTCAAATCGAAAAGTAAGTTTAATCGAAATTAATAATCAGCACCCATTTTATTTAGAAAAAATTATTGAACTTTAACATAAACTTAAATTGCTTTGCATAACAATAACGAGGTCACGATAGCTCAAGTGGTAGAGCAGTGGCGTATCAAGCCGAAGATCGTGGGTTCGAATCCCACTCGTGCCATTGACTTTTTTAACTCAACTAAAAACCTTAATTAATTGTAATATATTAATTGTTCAAGCGGACCACGAAATTAGTGAATGTAATGATTGCATAATATTTTATTTGTTCAGAATTTGCCATTTGGGATTTTTTTAGATAGTTACCCTCGCTGTATGGTGTGACCGATGCTTTTTATCATTTTTCCATATTTTATGAAAACGTGTGTTGACTTCCTGAGCCTACTTACAAACCTGATCTATTCTTAAAGACTGGAAAATATTTTAAATGCTTATGAGCGACTACAAAGCAATAGGGAGACCAAAATTATCGGAAACAGCCAACTACAGATTCATCAAAACGCAGAACACGTGAGGATACCCCAATATTGTTTTTGTCACGTAAGATATACCAGTTTATCTTATAAATAAGGTTATTATTACGGAGCTTTTACAATGATGAAATATCAAAAGACAACTAACAGACCAAATGAATAAGCAGACCAAAATGGGCGCGTTAGTTGCTGCAACGGTTTAGGCATGTATACAGCGCTCACTCTGTAAGAGGTCCGGGGCTCGAAAAAAAACACTGGCACACCGAGGTTTCATATAACCTTGGCGTTGAAATAACCTCTTAAAAAAGGAAAACCAAATTGTTGGAAACGATCAAATAAAGATTGATCAACCCAAAAGAATTTCTCAATATTTTGACTGCTAGGTATACAATATATCATTGTTTGAAATAAACATCGTACTAATTATGAACCAATCGAAATTGATAAAACGTCGAAACGCATCTGACAGACAATAAATGAAGGGACAGGCCTACGAAAATTATTTGAAATGACCAAACTGCAGGTTTTTTCACTTCAGCAGACTTCGAGGTCTGAATATCTGGAATGGCGTGTAAAATATCCCAATGTGTGAAAGAAATATTGTTATTATAAATAAACATTTCTAAAATAGTGAAATGAGAAAATGCATTGACAGTCCAAAACAACAAAGAAATACCAAAATTATCATAAACGACCAAACTACCGATTCATCAACACGCATAGCTCAAGAGGAAAACTTCTATAAACTTTCTGAAATGCATTAAAATGCTAAAACGAATTTGTTTGATACAAAATAGCAATGGCAGATCAAAATGACCGTAAACAAGCAAACTTACGTTCATTACCATGCAGACCTTCAAGGAAATCTCGATTTTTAATTGCCATTTAAAATAAAGAACTGTATGAATAAACATTAAACCTTCTAAAAATGATGTAAGGTCGAAAATAATGTGATGTGTGTGTATATATATNTGCCAACGTTTCGATCTTTATTGAGATCATCTTCAGGGCTCAAAGTGTTTGTCTTCTGTGTAATTGTGCCATTCTTGCGTGTCGTGTTGAGAGTGCTAATCACCACACATTTACCAAAATTATCAGACTAGAAGATCATCACACCGGAGATCATAAGAAACCTTCCTACTTGATTACAGTGCGATACCTGTGCGATACTTTCCCAATAGGTAGTTGTGTATTAACATTTTTTATTTTAATGAGACCTACCTTGGTGTAAAGGTGACACCAAGTACAAATAGGTACAAAAAAAAACAAAAAACAACGTCAGTACAATAGTTTACTGAACACTATTATCGCAATAAATGTCCAAAAAATTCAATTTATTATTTTTTAATCTACTTTACTTCTGCCTTTTGCGTACAGGAGTCTGTGATTTGTTTAATAATTAGAATGCCACTCTGAACATACCCCGGTTGGGGGGGATTTGAACTGCTACCAAGGTATTTCGGTGTATGAGTCTTGGGTAGGATCAGTTATTGGTCGAGGAGAAAAAAAATATAAAAAACCAAATGTTTGGGATTTGGCAGGAAATTTAGTAAGCTTTCAGACTTTTCTTTCTACTTTGGCTGATTTTCCAGTCCTCTTGAAAATGTTTGCCATAGAAGGCAAAATAAAGTAGTTTCGACATAACGCACTAAAACAGCATTCCGGCTATTTTCAAAAAGTCATATCTCCGGTTCTAATGGATCGATTTAAATAACTCAACGTTAATTTTTCTAGCCAAAGTATCTAGTTTCAAAGAAAAATGTGAAAAATGGGGGTTCTCATTTATAATTAATAATTTGAATTCGAATTATGGTCGAATCGAGGTTGAAAAAACAAACTCGACCTTATATGAACGAACTAAATGAAAAATGAATGGGAGTTTCAATACATACTTTTTTCGAATGTAGAACCGCAAAGAAAAAAAATGGGGTGGGCACATTAACTTAGATACCCTGTATAAGCACAACGTCATGTATGTAGTGTGAAGAAGAATAGGGGACGAAACGATTCAGGAAGTAGACCGGAAATGTTTATTGTTCGGAATAGCACAGTTTAAAAAAAATGGCCATAACGATACTTGTAACATGGTTCACCTTAGGCTCGGTCGGAGTGGAGTAGGCAAAACAATAATGGCAGGGAAATGGAAAAGAAAGAACCCATTGGTAAAAAGTTGGCCAAGTAAAGTAAAGTGGAAAGTTCCGAGAAACCACTTGGTAAGAAAAGGGGGCGGACGCGATGGGATCCTTTCAGGAGATATAACTGAACATAACAAAGGGGCTGCCCCTTCAAAGAGCCGGACCCCGTGAAATTATTTTTACATTCCCACTCCCAAGAGTTTCGGCCGAGTTTTTAAGTTGAGAAATTCGCAAAGTTGGCCGTTTTGTTCAATCCAGAGACCTCGGGGAACGAGGGCAAGTGCCAATTCGGAAAATCAACGTAATAAAAGATCGTGAAAAAATGTAACAAATAATTTGTGGTGATTAGTGACAGTTAGTCGATGATTTTTCGGAAATCGTGAGATGTGGTCTGGTGTGACGTAGGTCTCAGAAAAACTTTTTTTATGGTGCCAACGTTTCGATCTTTATTGAGATCATCTTCAGGGCCTGGGATTTACAAACATTGTTTATATTTAACAAATACATGTAGGATATGGAAAAAAGTAAATTTATAAAAGGCAAAAAAATATTTTTTATGTTCAATCAGTGAGTAGAAATATTTGATTGAGTAGATCGAAGTCACGATAGCTCAAGTGGCAGAGCCGTGGCATATTTACCCGAAGGTCGTGGGTTCGAATCCCGCTTGTGACACTCACTTTTTTCTCAACCAAAAACTAAACTAATTGAAAATAATTTATTTGGTCAAGCGGACCACGAAACCTAATAAAAAGATCGAAACATTCGAACGATAAAGAAAATGATTTTCTGAAACCTACGTTTCACCAGACCGCATTTCACGATTTCCGTAACATAAAAATTCTGAAGTAGTCAAAGAGAAAATTTTGGTATGGATAATATTAAAATTGCATTAAAATCAGGTCATTGTGTATTGAATTGTGTAATTCCACTTTAATTACATATTTTTGTCACACTTTTACCTACTATTCAACGATTTTTTTTCTCTGTAAATTAACTTATTATTCAAAAGAAATCAAGTTCCCCGAAAGAGTTATTAGGGGCGGTCATGAGAAAAAAAGCGATTAGCCACTATCGTAATTATTGGCTCGGATTCATTATTCACTGGTTCCACGGCCCATTGTCAATTAGGGAGGGCTGAGCCGTATCAGCGAGTCATTAGCACCACCAGTGGCAAAAAGTAGCCAAACGCTTAATGCTCTCCTCTTTTTGGCTCTTTCAGAAATTCCGCCATCACCGGGCACCATCGCTGATCTCTTGGCCAAGCTCAATTTGCACTCAAGAAATATAACACGGAATTTGTGCATTCTATATTGATCGATTCTTTACCACGTATGTGCGAAATTGATGTAAAACACTGCTATTTACAAGTTGAAAACTAAATAACTGATCAAATAAATAAAAAATTTATATAAAATTCCAAAACATTTAAAACTACCTTGTTTTGATGGACCACTTATATTAAAACCTCATGGTTAATAGTTTTCATACTTATACGACGAGTATTATTTTATGAAATTGATTACTTTTCTCCCGGCCGTTGCAGAATATCATCTACGTTGTATTATAAAATCCATTATATTTTGAGATCTATTGACCAAATTACGTCTTTCAATTAATTAATCTTTTTATGTAAGGTTTTGGTCGAAATGGAAAAGTCAGTGTCACAAGCTGGATTCGAACCCACGACCTGCGGTTAAATACGCCGCGGTTCTACCACATGAGCTATCGTGACTTCGATCCTCTCGTACACCAACTAAAACTTTACATAAAACGATTAAGTAATTGATAATAATTAAATTCACTATTATTCATGGTCCGCTTGACCAATTAATAACATTCAATTAATTAAGGTTTTAAGTTGAGATAAAAAATTGATAATAATGTTGAGCAACCCGTTAGAATTTGTAGCGTTCAGGTATGAACGTGTACTCCATAACAATGTAGAAATTCATACTGTTTACTTTTATTCTAACATTCTGCACATAATACTTTATACTTGACATTTTAATGGATATCTGAATGATTATGTTACTTTTTGGCTAATTTCACACATTTCCATAGCTCTCTGCATTTTTACTTGAGGGCCGCTGCGATAAATAGAGAGATTTAAATCTATATTTGGTGTGTGTGTGTGTGTGTGTGTGTGTGTGTGTGTGTGTGTGTGTGTGTGTGTGTGTGTGTGTGTGTGTGTGTGTGTGTGTGAGTAATCAATCAAGCCAACTTATCGAGTCATCTTATCGGTTGGTCTTATTTTGTCCAAATATAGATCTCTATTTATCGCAGCGACCTTCAGGTGAAAGTGCAGAAGGCTGTGGATCTGTGTGAACATAGCCAAAAAGTAACATTATATATACAGGGTGTCCAAGTTCCTTCTGACGAAACTCAGGGAATCGATTCTACTCTTCGTTTGGAGTAAAAAATGCAATTACACCATTTGAAAGAACGCTAAATTTGCTGTAAGATACTTCTTTGCAATAATCTGAATGACATAAAATGTTAGCCAATATCAGTTGGTACATGCCATAATTACAAAATTTAAAATTTTGGTCATGATTGCACGTTCTACTGAGGTTACAAAAAAAAAAATACCTACAACTGTCAAATTTAACAAAAACCTCTTCATCTGATATGCTTTACGTTGATATATCCAGGTTATTAAATAACGTTTTAGTAGAGTTGAAAAATGACAATTGAATGTTCGAAAACGTGAGCTAAGGTAAATTTGAAGGGGGTGGGGTTGAAATAAATCAATTGGAACTCGCTTTGTAAAATAAAAATGACACATCTGTAATCTCACAAAAACCATACCAGAAAGCTTCATACAATAAAATGCAATGGTTCTTCTTGTAGCAAGCACCTAACAACAAATGAGGAACTTTTCAGAGGAAGTGCTCAAAGTGTTTTCCCTCTTTTCGAATGCATAACTGACTTTATGAATTTCTCCCCCCCCCCTTCAAATTTACTTTAGCTCACGTTTTCGAACATTCAATTGTTATTTTTCAACTCTACTAGAACGTTATTTAAAAAATTGACTAATTTCGTGGTCCGTTTGACCAATTAAATCATTGCAATTAATTAAGGTTTTTAGGATATTTTTTTGTAACCTCAGTAGAACGTGCAATCATGACCAAAATTTTAAATTTTGTAATTTTGACATGTTCCAACTGATATTGGCTAACATTTTATGTCATTCAGATTATTGTAAATAGAAGTATCTTACAGCAAATTTAGCGTTCTTTCAAATGGTGTAATTGGATTTGTTGTAGTCTCAGTAGTAAGCGTTTTTATGTGGTAAGGTTGCGAAAAGTTGAAAAAACCTAAATTGACGAATATCTTCAAAATAAAGAACTTTCCGAAAATTTTCTCCTGAGCATTTTTTGCTCCAAACGAAGAGTAGAATCGATTCCCTGAGTTTCGTCAGAAGGAACTGGGACACCCAGTATAAATCCATTGCGTGGTCCGACTGACCAAATAACTTCTTTCAATTAAGTAATTTTTATGTAAGGTATTAGTTGAGATAAAAAAGTCCGGGTGGATCGAAGTCACGACAGGTCAAGTGGTTGAGCAGCGAGCTTTTTATCATAACCCGCTGATGGTCATTTCGTTTCAAATTTTGCACTCTTGTAAAAGAGGGATAAAACCAGTTTCCATCAGCCTCTGCTGAAGTCGTTGGAAGGTACGATCTGCTGGAACGTCTCAATTTGGAAAACAAGGTTGGTATTCTCCCCTTGCAGCAGTAGCATTACCGTTGCTGTAATCGTAGATGAAATGTAGTCAGCTGATAACATAACGCAAACTACTAACTGCGATAAAAAGCAACATTAAAGAACGGATACGAAACTCAAGAGCCAGACGGATTTCTTGGAAAAATTGAACATGCCCCCTTCATCGACACCAGTTTTTTCAACAAAATGCAAAATTTTTGGGCCTTCCAGAAGAGAGATCCAAAAAGTGAGTGTAAAGTGATCTTTACATTGTGGTAGGACTGGGCTTTTTTTTAAATTTTTATTTATTTGAAATTAAAAGATTTGATATAAGAAAAACCTAAAAAACAACTAATTAAATTAAGGTTTTAATGGACATGGGAAATTTTAGTAAATTGAAAGTTTTAGTGTGTGTGTTACTAATGGTGATTTCTTTTTTTATTTTGATCTTGATCTTTCAATGTAGGCAATAATCGTCCGAAATAGTGATAATAAATACAGATAAGACGACTTCTAATCAGACAGTGGACCGAGCCAAGCGGTGGGTAGTTGCCAATAGTGCAGGAGTCTGGGAGCGATGTTGGCAGGGGCCCATTCCTCCCTTGTACCATTGTACGCGACCCCCCGACTCAAAAGTACCGACTTTACATTGACGTCTGTTTGGCACCTCGAACGAGATAAGAGATTTTGTTGTTTTGCCCTGATTAAGTTAAAATTCGGCGAAACAAGTATATTGGCTATTAAGAAGAACAAGAAATTTTGCGCATTGAACACAAAACAGTGTAAATACAAAGCCTCTGACATTCGAGCGGCAAGAAGCGTTCCTATGCTTGTCACACGATCGCGCAGAAGAAGAACGAAGTAATGAAGTTCGATCTGGGAAAAGCACCAATGTACGTACTTATCACTCAATGGAAGGGGATATACCTCTTGAAAGGTGCGGTATAAAAATCCCAGACATTTTCACGGTAGAATCTAAACTGCTCAAAAATGAATAGGGACATTACCATGTTGTAGTATTTACTTTCTCTAGAATTTTGATTTTCTTTTTATTCAAAATTATTTAAAATTTATTAGAAATTATTGTTTTTTTTGCTGAAGGAAAATTTAATCAAGTGATTTTGAAAAATAAATGGTTTTAATTAATTAACGTTTTTAGTTGAGATGAAAAAACGTTAATGGCACGAGTGGGATTCGAACCCACGATCTTCGGCTAGATACGCCGCTGCTCTACCACTTGAGCTATCGTGACCTCGGTCCNGGGAAGTTGATGTCCGAGTGGATCGAGGTCACGATAGCTCAAGTGGTAGAGCAGCGGCGTATCTAGCCGAAGATCGTGGGTTCGAATCCCGCTCGTGCCATTAACTTTTTTTCATCTCAACTAAAAACCTTAATTAATCATATTAATTAGGTTGTCACTAATTTCGTACCGAATTTCACTCTGCATATGTCATAGATGTTACAACCCTGCACTTATATATATATGCACAAGCCAACTGACTGCGGATGGTGATCAAAAAGCATTCTCTGCACCGCATCCGACATGTGCTCAATGGAATTGAGATCTAGAAACAATGGAGGAAGAGGCAGATGAGAAATTCCCCGAATTTCGAAACATTGATGAACAACTCTGCTTCTAATAAGGTCTGGCATTGTAATCCAAAAGGTCATCTTTGAAATCGAAAATCCGTGCCAATGAGATCCCTGGTTTTAGGGATGTATTCCTCGATAATTTCTTGGAGATAACGGAGTGCGGTGAGGTTGCCTTCAACAATATGGAGTCCAGTTCGTCCTCGAGTGTAAATCCCAGCCCAGACTGCACTGAAATGCTCGGAATTGATATTCTCTTCTAGGCCCTCGCTGCAGCATATTCGCCTGAGTTGCTGGCGGGCAGTTGCTGGCCGGGGTCTCAAAGGGGAATCCGATGTGAGGCCAACTCTTCCCAGAAACAATTAGGAATCGTTTGTGTTGACAAAGGCCTTGCCAATACATCTTGCACTTCATTTAGGATCTGACGGGCACTATAAGAAGGGTTCCGTCTTGCAACAGTGGCAATATTTCTGTTCTCCCATAGAGTCGCAATGCGCTGAGGTCCACTACCAGGCATCGTATTGGCACTTCCAGTCACTTGGAATTGGATTAAAACCCGGAAGACTCTGAGAAACGCCAACGCCTCTGCGTTATCCATTTGCCTATGACCTCGATGAATTAGTCTCTTTATAATACTGTAAACTTCTGGTTTCGAGATGATGCTTTTCCATTATTAAAGATAATTCAACTGGATTGAAAAGGAGAAAGACGAGAAGAGGTATTTGTCACTATTCTTATGTAAATACGTTATTAAAAATGGGGATTAACATTTGTTTGTTTTTGGTTTGTGTTTTTATTTCGTTTTATCCAATTAACAAGAATATAACGGTTAATTTAATTAAAATTAAATAGAATACATTGCAAATATCCCTATTCATTTTTGAGCGGTTTTAGACAATCTAGTCAATAAAGCACGCCATGTCGTTATGTCATTAAAAGAAAATAAATGTGTTGAATTTTTCAGTACGTTTAACTGACTACATGGCCGATTGTTAAATAATTAATGTTCAATCTACTGTCATTGAGGTTTTGTTGATTTAGTATAAATAATACAATGCCCCACAAAAAAAAATTGTACCGCACTTTGAAAGTTCGAAATATTTGTGTACTTGTTTTTACAGTAATATTGAAACATATATTTTTTTATAAATTAGGTATTTTAAAAGATTTGATTAAGTGAATTTTGGACAATAGAGACGTTTTAGCCCATTTTGGCATTTAAAATAACCTCTCGAAACATTAAACTTTGATGAGGGACACCTTGCATCTTTTCTTCATCGTTCATCATAAAAAATTGAAAAAAATGTCATACATTTTCCGTCTTCGAAAAATGCGATTTATGTGATTTTTAAATGGAAACGATGGAGGCAAAATTAACAAAGTTGGTCGGGTGATGCGAAATGATCAACAGAAAAAAAATTATTTTAAAATAGTTTTGTTATTTTACAGCAATGATATCCCTAGTATCATTTATAGTTCCATTACGTCTTTAAAACAAAATCGAAAGTACCTAAATACTTTTGCCCACTTTGCGGTTGGTATATACAGGGTGACTTGCTACTCGTGCTACAAACTTCACCAGTAGATTCTTGACCCTAAAATGAACAAAAAAGTTCATATTGACCATGGTCCGATTCTCAACCATTTCAGAGTAATTTCGCTTTTTATCGATTTTGAAAGATATCACGTCCTGGCGTCGGAAAATCGTGATATCTTTTAATCTAAACATTTCTCTTAAAATCTATAAGCACCGTTGAAATCCCCGTTAATTTTTAGAGAGAATCAAAATCATAATTCCATTGAAATTTTTTAATTTAATTTAATGCCCATTTAGTATGTAATGCTTAAGAAGTTTACAAACAGCTAGAAGGTCAAGGAAGAAAGACCCAAACGTTTTGCCACCTTCATCTTCTTATTGAAAAATTAACGGGGATTTCAACGGTGCTTATAGATTTTAAGAGAAATGTTTAGATTAAAAGATATCACGATTTTCCGACGCCAGGACGTGATATCTTTCAAAATCGATAAAAAGCGAAATTACTCTGAAATGGTTGAGAATCGGACCATGGTCAATATGAACTTTTTTGTTCATTTTAGGGTCAAGAATCTACTGGTGAAGTTTGTAGCACGAGTAGCAAGTCACTCTCAAACATTAGCAATCCTTGAACCACCATTTTTTCTCTTTTTGTCATCAACATCTTGGTCTCACAACCACTAAATAAGAAAATGACGAGTGCGTTGGAAGCGTTATTAAATCAGGTAGTTTTCCTCAAATTTGCTGCCTTCTGAGACTAAAATTAGAAACTCTGGATTACTTTATACACTTTCCGATTTACACAATTTTCCACTCTTTTTGTAGTTCTGGCTGAAATAAAACACAAAAAATTAGCCCAAACATTTTGCCACCGTCATCTTCTTATTGAAAAATTAACGGGAATTTCAACGGTGCTATTAGATTTTCAGAGAAATGTTTAGATTAAAAGATATCACGATTTTCCGACGCCAGGACGTGATATCTTTCAAAATCGATAAAAAGCGAAATTACTCTGAAATGGTTGAGAATCGGACCATGGACAATATGAACTTTTTTGTTCATTTTAGGGTGAAGAATCTACTGGAGAAGTTTGTAGCACGAGTAGCAATTCACCCTGTATTTATATGTGGTATGTATTTATAAAATATTGTAATTGGCCTTATTAATAGCTCCATTAGGTTTCATGGTCCGATTGACCAAATAAATTCTTTGCGATCAATTAATCTTTAAGTAAGGTATTGGTTGAGATAAAAAAATTAGCGTCACGAGCGGGATTCGAACCCACGACCTTCGGCTAAATCCGCCGCTCCTCTCCCACTTGAGCTATCGCGACTTCGATCCTCTCGGACACCAACTTCCCATCTCAGCCGCACCTTTTGAATTTTCCCTTTTTGCCATTTTTCAAATTCGAATCCCGCTCGTGACGCTGACTTTTTTATCTCAACCAATACCTTACTTAAAGATTAATTAATTGAAATGAATTTATTAATAGGGAAGAAACCCGCCAATTTTAGTTATGTTTGCCTTATATCATTTCAGCATTGAAAAAATCGTAGTTTAAAAAAAGTTAAAAAATAATGCAAAATAAATAAAAGGTAGGAATAGACAAGAATAGGTGGGCTTTATTTATCTGCAATTAAGAAAGTGTTGGGCTCAATGTGTTTACCCAAAACTCGGGTAGTCCCTAGACAAACATATTTCCTTATGTAGCCCGAGGCAGTTAACCGTATATCAACACGCGAAAATGTGAAACAACTGAGAAAAATGAACGCCCCCCACACCGCCCAGAGCGCAAAAACCCCTAAATTTACTACTAACTGCCATCTGCGACGGCCATATACGAACAGCAACAACCCCTACCCTATTATACACCCATTATACTTATATTCTTATACATTTATCTCTTTTCCGGGTACATGTGACGGAAAAAGGGCGAAATAATTGGAATTCAACGACTATTCTTCTTAATAGAGGAACGCATAGCTCTATTTTTTTCCTCCCAAAATGGCCTTTTAAAGGGATATCTCTAGAGGGAAATTATTCTAGCAACTCATAAATAATTGCATTTGATTCGACTTTAATGATACTTCTGTTTCTTTCTAACATCTTAATCTTATAACTCTCTAGTATTTCTTCTACTTGTCAAAAAACCTATAATCAAAGATTTAAAATTAGCCCGCATAGATCTCCAATTATTGAACATGTATCAATCAGAATAAAGTAAGGTTTTACAAAACTAATCATCAAATTCTAATACAGAAAACAACTCAAACTTTGAAGTTTTCAAAAGTGAAAATCTAAGCATACATAAAATATTCAATATGAGATGCTTGAATAATTTCAGCGATTTTTTTTTTACAAAAAATTACTTATAGTACAATTGGCCCCCCTAAATATAATGTTGGCAACTGAAACTGCCTTGTCTTCTCTGTTTTTACATACTCTCAATTAAAATGCTACTTAAAGTCTCTATCTGTTCCAGATTTCCTTTTGTCCAAGATTACTGTCCTTAGAGTATAAGAAAAGAAAATCTTCAGGTTCAAAGCGTCCGAAAAATATCCTTTTTAAGTACTTCAGAACATATGTCTTTATGGAATGCTCAATTATAACTGCTCCCATTTAAAATAAAAACCGTTTATAATCGAAAGTGTATAAAACTTTCAAGAACTTCTGATCGGTTTCCATTGTGTAAACCAATTCTTACAGATTACAAAATTCACCTGAAATAGTTTATGTACCGACTCGCTCTGTGCGGCGCAGAACTTAGGAGCAACCATGGACCCCTACCAAACAAAATAAAAGAACAAGCTAGAGTGATCGTCACAGATGGGAAGAAGGTCGTGTCGGTGTGGCCACATAGGGATAGTCACGGATAGCATGCAAACCCCTCGTTGCCTATCCAGTATGCCCAGGGGATTTAAAGTTTTGGAAGTTGGATTTAGTTTCAAATGTTGTGAAAGAAGACTGAAGAAACGGCTTGGCTTGGAAAAACGTAAATAAGAATGTTTGGTGTTTAGTGACCGTTAAACAATGATTATTTGTAGGTTGAGATGTGCTGTCTGGTGTGACGTAGGTTTTACAGAAATATTTTCTTTATGATACCAACGTTTCGATTTTCGACGTCACACCAGACCGCAACTCACGACCTCCAAATAATCAAGAAATAAGAATATCTTAAGCAAGACGTCGGTCGCTGGCTTACGGAAAACGGGTCGCAAAGGGAAAAGCCCAAATTAACAAGAATGTGCATGGTCATAGAAAAATGACTCAAGATCACCTTCTGGCCGGAAAGCACTGCGTACACATAAGCACATTTTCATTCGTAGAAGGCTTTACGTACATAGGCAATATTTTGGCATATCATCGGACCGGTGCAGTCGTAGTGCACGACAGCGGGCTCAGATCGCAGTTCCGATACCACAGGTTTATAGGAATTTTTATATATATTATGTAGTTTTTATGCTTTTTCTGTGTTGAGTTTATGTTAATTTATTGGAATGAATATAATTTCTTAGTGTGAAATGTAATACATACATAAATACATATCCAACACTGTGGTTGACAGCCTAGGATACAAATCATGAGAGGCTTGCATTTTAGGATAACCTCTTAGTTTTCATGTAAAAGTAGATCGGTAGTAATAGATCGAAACGCTCAATTGGCTGAAGGCTGAAAAAGGCGCATGAAACACCATGAAAAGAAAATCCATCATGCAGAAGGCCGCCGTTCACCTCGGCCCTTAAAATTCCCACATTATTATTATTATTTCCATTATATTTAGTGGTCTATTGAACAAATTACTCCTTTCAATTCATTTATCTTTTTATATAAAGGTTTGGTCGAAATTAAAAAGTTAGTTCTACGAGCGGTATTCGAACCCACGACCTTCGGCTAAATACGCTGCTGCTATACCACTTGAACTATCGTGACCTCGATCCTCTCGGACACCAACCAACCTTACATTAAAAAAAAAACAAAAAAAAAACGAGTGGATCGAAATCACGATAGCTCAAGTGGTAGAGCAGCAGCGTATTTAGCCGAAGATCGTGAGTTCGAATCCCGCCCGTGGCACTAACTTTTTCATTTTGACCAAACCTTACATAAAAGGATAAATTAATTATTGTTATTGTTACCACGTTCATCACAAAACAGTGGTAAAAAAACGACCTCATTCTGGTTGAGTTAAGATGGTTTCTTAAACTCCGGAATTAATTACTATATCTTAATTACCAGCCATGGCTAAAAAAGGAATGTCCAAATGTACTCGCTCGGTAATTTACATATAAGAGATGACTCATTTCATGTGTTATGTACTAGAGTTGAGTCCTACTTCATTCGAGAGTTAATTGAATTACTCAAACGCGTTTCGGCATAGCACCATCTTCAGGGAAGAACTGTCAGCCGCGGTGCATTAGGTGTTTGATGTAATTTGATTTTCCGTCTCGTCCCTGAAAGTCTGAGATGTTCTTTGAATCGATCGATTAATTGCCATATAGCCTATCGAGTGTATGTATTTCTTGGGTTTAGGTACACAACTCAGAACGTAAAAGCCTCTTATCTCGGCAAGAAAAACCTGGTGAGGGAATAGATTCCTCCATTTCTAAAAGGACAATATCCCTTAATTAAGTACGCCCGAGGTGGGAAGTGAGATTTGAGTCGTTATCAGATATATGTGTTCCCTGCCTCTTTGAAACAGTCCCTACTTATGCATAATAAATTTAAATAAAATTTGATCAACCTGGTAATATTCATTGATTAGATGCACCTTTGCTTCTTTGTTTTGCTGTTTTATATAATTTTTACATTTTTATTTTAGTGGCATCAAAGTCAGCAGACGGATAAGCCATATGATTTAAAAAAATTCATAAATTTTATTAATAATTGTAAGGTATTAATAAAGTTCTATTATAATTATAAGAATAAAAAAACATAAAACAACAACAATAGTAGAATATATACTGCAAATAAAATAATAATAATTAAAAAAAAAGAAAATTTTATTATGCGGAACTGTATGAATGTTAAAAAAATTCAGTAAGGGCAGTAGTATATTAATAAATAATAAATACATAGTAATGTAAAAAATTATTATATTTTTCAGCGCAAACGTTGAGGTTGAACAGATTCTGAAAACGCTTATTTTCAAGCTTATCATAAAACTTGAGCTACTTTGATTTAATCTAAAATATTTTAGCATTGTATGATTTTTTTAAATCTAAAATTTTCTAGCGTTGTATAAATTCATTTTATTTTTTAATGGAAAATTTCTAGCATTGTATAAATTCGTTTTTTCACATCCTACATGTATCTACATGTATTTGTAAAGTTTAAACAACATTTATAAATCCCAGGCTCTGAAGATGATCTCAATACAGATCGAAACGTTGGCCCGATAAAGAAAATGTTTTTCTAAACTCTACGTCACACCAGACCGCATTTCACGATCAATAAACACCTCACACTTATCATAAAAGCTAAATTTATTGAAATGTAATGAGACAAAACCAGCGTAAAGACAAATTAACGAAATTAACGCGCAAGAATTGTTTCGCCTATTCAAACCAAATTAAAAGTCAAGTTGTGAGGTTTACCCGATGAAAAATACTCGACCCGTTGACGTTGCGGTTCGTTGAGCGACGTAGAAAGGCGTGCATCACGCGACATAACCACCTGACGTATTCAATGATCCCTTCAAGTGGCCCTTCATTCCATGAAAATCCAGTACGATACGTCTACGAGATTGACAATTTTTTTAATCTAGAGTGGTACGCCTACATGATGTACATGTGTATACATAAATATTCACAGTGGAAAATAAATATTTCATGAATTTTTGAATTATTGTTAAGTATATAACATTGACGCTCTAATCAACTTTTAGTTAGCTCAAGTCACAGGAACTTAAGGACAGTTCCACTACATTTACGAGTAAAACTTATAAAATTGCATAAATTTCCTATCAAAATTTGTTCTATTTTACACTATTAACAAGCTACCCGCTAGTTTAGTGAAGTTCTACTCTCTAAGCTTTATTTTTTCTGTGTGCTTTAGGGTTATCACTGCCTTTTCTAATAGATTAAGATTAGTACATACTAATAATGGTATTGTCGCTTTAGGCATTTGCTCAGTCGTGTTATTGAAGGTTCAATCAAGGGCCGTCGGTGGCCGCAATTGTGTAGGCTTGTTTGCTGTAGGTAAAGGTCCCGGGTTCGAGTCCAGCGGCAATGGGCTTTTTTCCAAAATCACCGGCACTTTCGAAGGTTCATATAACAGTATTAGAAGTATCGACCACTTTTTCCCTTATGAACACTGGACTTGAAGAACCAATTTTAGTTACTACTGCCTAGCTTGTGACTTATTTTAAGGTCATCATCAGGGAAAATAGTTTGGCATCTTTAAGATTTTATAAAAGAACTCAAATTTCCTTGAAGATTGGCTCAGACCCTACATCGCCAAGGACTGTGACCTGAGGTCTATAAAAACTTAAAAATATCAGTCAAGTCATCAGTAGACATATTTCAGGTTAATGGCAGCCAGATAATGACCTTAAAATAGATCGCAAGCATGGCAGTACCAACGAAATTTGCTTTCTTTTTCAAAACCATATTTTGATCCAGAGTGTTCAATCAATTAGCCATTTCTCTGTACATAATTGGTCCTCCCTTTTCTCCTTTGTTTTTTTGTTAACCATCTTAATAAATCCTCAAAATATCGTCTTTTTTGCTTTTAGGAACAACGTGGAATATTCATATCTTCCTCATGTCAAATTTAACAAACCCCTATTTCTTCTCACGATTCTCTGAAACAATCGTGATGAACTGATTTCGACACCATATATCCAAATGGTCTTTATTGTCGTATGGTATACCAATCTTTGTTGTCATCGTGAAAGTGTTTTGTAACGTCTAATCAGTTACTTATATTTAGAATGTTGATTCCATGTTTTCTCTTTGTTGATATATGGTCCAAGGCAGCAGACGTGGGTACTATAGAAATGGATATGCTATGTAGGTACAGTGGATAATTAATTATCCCGCAGAGTAAACGTTAGTGTGCCCTCCTTTCAAAATTTATTTTCATTCTCCACTTTTCCAGCCAACGTTCTAGACCTGAGGAGTGATGTGAGAGGAGGGGCTCTTTATTGGAAGACCGCTTAGAAATATGATCTGCAAAATTTTGTATAAGTGTGTCGGAACGAGTGGATAGATTCGCATGGAAAACTGGATGTCACCAAAGAACTTTGAGAGGCTCAAGCCTTAACACAAGATAATATTAGTACCCTAGCTGACTCGAAGCATTGGCATTTTATGGTCACTGAATCAGACGTTCTGCAGAAGATCATAGGTTCAATTCCCAACGTCTCCCCTGGCCTTTTTTTAACCCCTTCCCGTAATAAATAACTTATAGTATTACTATGATCCACCGTTCTGGCTAATATGCTAATAGGCTAGGACATTAAGGCAATTACAAAAGACCTTTATCACTTTAAAAGTGACATTAGAAGAAATGTATGTGTACAAATACATAAACTACTCAAAGAGTAAAGTTTTTTTGTTATTTAGGCTTATTCTTAAGGCGTTTTTGAAACATTTATTTGATTTTTATTTTTTTAAAAACATTCTAAGACTTCCAAAACGCCTTCCAAAAAATTGGTTAATATTTATTTAGTCTTACTTACATATACCTTAGTAGTCAGAGATAATATTTTATAACAACTATAAAATGGCAATTGTCATAAATTTTTGTCATCCAATATATGTAAAAAATACATTAATTACTCGAAAAAAGTTAAGGTGAAAATTTTCGTTTTCTTTGTTATTTAGGCACATTTTTAAGGTGTTTTTTAAATATTTCTTATATTTTTATTTAAAATACATCTTTGGAAGAAAATGCTTTCCACAAAAGAAATTTTTTTATCTAGAAATTAGTAAATATAAATTTTTAATCTTACCTTCCCTTACTTTAATAGCCAGAGATAATATATTATAGCAACTATAAAATATGTCTTACGGGGATATAGGTATATGGCTAACGCCGAAAGGTTAGGCAAAAAAACAAATAATTAAAAAAAAATTAAAATAAAAAATTATAAAATGGCTGCAATTGTTATAAATCTTTTTCAACCATTATATATCTTTAATAAACAATATTAAATGAAATTTATTTGTGTAAATATACATTAATTACTTGAAAAAGAAAAAAAAATTCTTATTTTTATTGTTATTTAGGCTTATTTTTATGGTGTTTTTGAAATATTTATTTGATTTTTATTTTTAAAAACACCTTTGAAAGACAATGCCTTTCAAAAAAGAAATTTTTCATCTAGAAATCCGTAAATATAAATGGTTAATCTTACTTACACTTACTTTAGTAGCCAGATATAACATTTTATAACAACTATAAATTGGCTGCAATTGTAATAAATCTTTTTCGTCAATTATGTATCTTTAATAAACAATATTAAATGAAATATATTTGTATACTATATTTGTATACTTGAAAAAAAAGTTTTTTATTCTTGTTTTTATTGTTATTTAGGCTTATTTTTAAGGTGTTTTTGTAATATTTATTTGATTTTTATTTAAAAAACAAACAGTTGAAAGAAAATGCCTTTCCAAAAAGAATTTTTGAAACGCACATGACTGTTATTATTATGTTATGATCAATGAATAATATTATCATATTATATGAATTATCATTATATGAATAATATTGACCATTTATTCTGTTGATGTAATATAGGTCGAAGAAGGCTTTGGTTTTTTTTATGAACGGGCACAAAGCCGGATACACGTTGACTGGGAAGGACCTAGGGATCACAAATCCACCGAGGCACCGACTTATTATTGAATTAATTACGGTCCTGCAAAGGCGGCTGACTTTTTCCCTTCGACTTCGGCCTCGTCCGGGCCGCCCTTTTGAACTTCACGTAATTCGAAGATTCAATTACCTCGAACGAGTGACCCGTCAAAGCGAGGAGACATGAGCCGCACCACCGCGCACAGCTTAAGAAAAACAACCGGATCAAATGATTTGTACAAACATTGATGAAAATCACCTTGAAAATTAACCATCACCTTAAAAACTGACAATAAGAAAAGTTTAGCTCGCACTAAATTTAAAACAGTTTAGGCTAGTTCCCTGCTTATTGTTAAGCATACAAATACATTGCATGTTGTCTAACTATTAAAAGGGATTTTAATTAACCTTATTTCATGATCAACTGTTTCCTCATTTTCAAGATAGCCTCTCCGCAGTATGGCCTAATTAATTGACTCAGTGAACCGTCCGTAAAGCAATCTAGAGTATACACATCATTATTTACACAGCGTGGCTGTTCCGAAAGGGTAATTAAAAGTCAAGTGATCGAAAAATCAACGTAATCACTGTGTCTAACAATCTGAAAATAAGGTTATTAACCATTCATCGTAACATCAGCCTAATGACTCGGTATGCCAACACTAGAATATTAGGGTATTTAATTATAAGATAATGTATTCAAACTATATAATAGTGGAAATCTGTATAATTCACTATATGCTGTAATATGTAAATTAGGTTTTAATTTTTGTTTCTGTATGATATACTTATTTTAACTGTTAACAACATGGATACCATCTTTGTGACAAAACCCGCGCAGTTCGCTCAGCGTGTCACACTTATTGTCAGATGAGGAGGTTCAGGTCTTGTCCGCATAAAGAGAGCGAGCAGACATGACACCCGATATAAAAACCATCCTTGAGCATGAGATTACGTTGTTGGGTCCACTATTCCGATTTTCCAATTTTTAAAGGGCAACCATGGTATTTTCCCATATTCAATCTCTAAATATTGTACATATAAAGTATTTATTAAATATATATACGGGGTGTCCCAGTTCCTTCTGACGAAACTCAGGGAATCGATTCTACTCTTCGTTTGGAGCAAAAAATGCCCAGGAGAAAATTTTTGGAAAGTTCTTTATTTTGAAGATATTCGTCAATTTAGGTTTTTCAAATTTTCACTACCTTACCACATAAAAAGACTTACAACATCCAAAATGTTGAGACTACCACAAATCCAATTACACCATTTGAAAGAAAGCTAAATTTGCTGTAAGATACTTCTTTGCAATAATCTGAATGATATAAAATGTTAGCCAATATCAATTGGAACATGTCAAAATTACAAAATTTAAAATGCACGTACTACTAAGGTTTCAAAAAAATACCTACAACTTGACAAATTTCACAAAAACTTCGTCATCTAATATGCTTTACGTTGATATATCCAGGTTTTTAAATAACGTTCTAGTAGAGTAAAAAAATAACAATTGAATGCTCGAAAACGTGAGCTAAGGTAAATTTGAAGGGGGGGGGGTAGAAATAAATAAATTAGAACTCTTGTAAAATAAAAATGACACATCTGTAATCTCACAAAAACCATAATCCATTTTACATTTTTTAATTTTGACATTGGCTAACATAGGCTAACATTGGCTAACGTTTGATGTCATTCAGATTATTGCAAAGAAATATTTTTCAGAAAATTTAGCATTCTTTCAAATGGTGTAATTGGATTTGTTGTAGTCTCAACACTTTGGAAGTTGTAAGTGATTTTATGTGTAAGGTAGTGAAAATTTGAAAAACCATTCAATTTCAATTTCAAATTCACGAATATCTTCAAAAAAAAGAACTTGCCGAAAAGATTCTCCTGGGCATTTTTTGCTCCAAATAAAGAGTAGAATCGATTCCCTGAGTTTCGTCAGAAGTAACTGGGACACCCAAATATATATACATCCTTGTTGTACAATTTGTATGAATGTGGTTGGGTGTTTGCATGAATGACTAAGTTGTAGTCAAGTAAGTGTATTAAAGTAAGACTAATAATTTATATTAACTCCTACCTTTTAATTATTCATTTTATGTAAGGCCTTGGTTGGGTTCAAATCCCGCTTGTGACACTAACTTTTTCAACCAAGACCTTACATAAAATGAATAATTAATTGAAACAAGTAATTCGGTGACAAAAATTTTTTTTTTACAAGGCATTTTCTTTACTTTGTCGAGTAATTAATGTATTTTTATTCAGATACATTGTTCTAATATCGCTTATTAAAGATATGTATTGGACGAAAAAGAAATATTATTATTGTATCCGTTTTATAGTTTTATAAAATATTATCTCTGACTACTTAGTTCGATAAATGCATTTTTTGTAATGGCCCTATAACTTTGCACATTTGCCAATACAGTGTATAAAGTAGTAATATTACTTATTGTTATTAGTAACTACTGAATGTAATGAAAATATGTCTTGTTTTGAAATAAAATGCAATAAGTTCAATTATTACACATTAAAATTTCTTGGATCCAACAAAACAATTCATTTAATTTGAATTCCTTCATTCCTTCAATTAATTCAGCATTGATCATCTAATTAAAATTTCCTTTGCTTAGTGGTTTGTTTGATGGTCAAACGGCTGCAAAACGCGATCTAACAACTCAAATTCTTGTTGGACGTTTACCGACTATTTTGATTATTACAATTACAATAAGAAGCGTTTTTGCGGATATTTGTTTCTATATCCAATACAAATCAAGGTTGTAATAAGAAAACACTCATTGATAATGTGTTGGTTTTAAGCAGTTTTACTTAATTTTTAAGCTGTTATTAATTGATAATTATTAATAAAACTGCCAAAATTAGCTAACCATGATGATCAGAGCCAACCATTTATTATTCAAATTAATGTTTACTTTTCAATACATTTACACAATATAAGCAGGGTGTTCTTTTTAGATAGCCCTGCTGAATTTCTCTTCAAGCCATGACGCTATATAAAAAAAATACGTTTTTAATATTTTTTAGACTTGTTTCAAATTTTTCCCTTTTTTGGAGAAAAATTACACAGGGAACCTCAGGTCTAGTTCAACTTCCAAATATCAAATAATACCATATATACATATCCTGACACATCATTTCAAAGGATGTTTTACGCTTAAAACAATGGTGCAATGGGATTTTAAATTGGTAAAAAAAATGAGTGGTTAAAAAGAGAAAAATCTTTGCATCTTTACGCAAGGCAGGCAGTTCGAACATGAAATTTTATTAATAAACAGCAAACCAAATGGCTGTTTTTTTATTTTCAAACTATTTGCCCTAACTTAGTAATTTCTTTTAACTAAATCAAAATCCGATTGCACCATTGTTTTCAGCGTAAAACATCCTTTAAATTGATGTGTCAGGATACATATGGTGGTATTTAATATTTGGAAGTTGAACATGACCTGAGTTTCCCTGTGTAATTTTTCTGCAGAAAAAGGTAAAAATTTGAAACAGGACTAAAAATATTAAACGGGTACTTTTTTGTTTTTTGATAGCATCATTAGTTGAAGAGAAATTCAGCCGGGCCAACTAAAAAAGACACCCTTAATATAAACTTAAGAAAAGCCGGGCACTAGTGTTTTGTTGTTTGTTTCAAACTATATCAATTTTTATTGTAATATTAATTAAACATTATTATTTTAGCATAAATCAAATTAAACGAGATAAAAAATTCATGAGTTTTTATAAAAATTATTATAATAATTTGAAAGAAAATTCACCGAAACACCGGAAATTCATTTAGTGAAAAAATTAAAATTTAACTAACAATTTATTACCATATTTTGCTCTTAATAATAATGGGCCTTAAAAGTGCTAGCCTCGAGTAGCGATCGGGTCTCGTCTATTAAAAGAGAATCCCATTTTCCAAAGAAGCTGTTCAACGATTGTTGAAGGCGACGAACGATGTCTAACCTGTTTCTTTATCATGTCCCATACGTGTTTTATGGGATTTGTATCGGAAATATGTGCTGATAGATGTATTGTGGTAACCTTACAAGCTCTAATTAACAGGTGACAAATCGAGCTACATGCGGTCGAGCATTATCGTCGTGCATTAACAAGAAACTGTACCCAATAAACGAAGAGAAAAAAACCATAGATTCCAGAATAACTTCTTAAATATACCTTAGTGCAGTCAAAGACGCCTTCTGTATGAAAATTAGTTCGGTCATGTACGTTGATGCTACTCCATTTTTGGTTAATGGTTTTGAAAACGCATGACACACGAAGGAAAAAAAAGCGTTCTCAAGGTTAGCGTTTCTTATCTAAATGCGGTCCCAGCCATCTGATTGCCACAAATTAAACCGGCATTGTGAAGAGAACAGCCCCCATTGTTCAAATGTCAAAGCAATATTCGGATTTGTGAATAGACTATTTGCAGATCGTGAGATGCGGTCTGGTGTGATGTAGGTTTTATAAAAACATTTTCTCTTTTATCATGCCAACGTTTCGATCTTCATTGAAATCATCTTCAGGGCCTGGGATTTAGAAACATTGTTTAAATTTTACAAATACAAGTAGGATGTGAAAAAATGAATTTATCATTCACTTCACTTCATTCTTTTTATCATTCTTCACTGAAAGTGTTTGTTTTCCGTTTAGATGTGTCATTCTTGTGTGTTGTGTTGAGAGTGCCAGTCAGATATTGATGTTTTATGTTTATTTATGTTGGATTTTTAAGGGTTGGGGAGGGAATTCGGGAATAGACATACATTTTTAAAAGTGAATATTGTGAATAGACTTTCTACTCGATGCCTCTGCACTAATAGAAACGATTATTTGGAGTCAGATGCGGCCTTGTGTGATGCAGGTTTAGAAAAACATTATCTTTATCGGGCCAATATTTCGATCTTTTATTAAGATCATCTTCAGGGCTCAAAGTGTGTTTTCTGTGTAATGTGTCACGGTTGTGTGTCAACACTCTCGGCACCGACACACAACCGTGGCACAACTACAACACACTTTGATGATCAAGCCTTGAAGATGATCAAAATAAATTAGATCGAAACGTTGGCACGATAAAGATAATGTTTTTCTAAACATGCATCACACAAAACCTCATCTCACGATCTCCAAATAATAATGAACGGTTACTAAATAGTACACAATACGACAATCCCTGACGCGGGACGTCTACAGACTTGGGTTGACCGCCTATCAAGGAAGCCCTTCAATGTCGGTGGGCGGTAAGAGCATTAAAACGTTCGTCCCATTATAGACCACTACCTTCTCTTCGATTGAGACTTCGGGCCCTAAACCGCCGTAGACCATCATAGATGGTAGAAGGCAGCACACCCATGAATTAGGCTCTGTAACGGATGCTACCTCCATCGTTGTCCAAAGCATCTGCCTTGACTTAAAACTATGCTTTCAAGAAAAACAACTTAAATTTATTAGTTCATCAAAGAAACAATTAACTCATTTGTAGTTGCCTCCCTCGGGAAAAGATGAAATTAAACTTATTTTCTTTATTTTTAATCTAAAGAAAATTAAATATCTTGAGAGTATATTTGACCGGTACCAATTAATTGTATACGCACGCCATGCTTGGAGATACAGATTTGAATTGGCCCAGAAATTTAATTATCAATAATTCACTACTTTCGTGGTCCGCTTGACCAACCAATACATGACAATTAAGGATTTTAGTTGAGGTGAAAAAAAGCTAATGGCACGAGAGGGATTCGAACCTACGACCTTCGGCTAGATACGCCGCTGCTCCACCACTTGAGCTATCGTGACCTCGATCCACTCGGACATCAACTCCCCATCTCAACCCCACCTTATGAGTTTTCCCTCCTTTTGCCATTTACTCTCCATAGTCAGTCTCACCTTTGCATTTTTTGTATGTTTAATTTTATTTATTTACTATTGGGTACTTTGTGTTGCTTTGTTTTATAGGTTTTTAAATAGTTATGTTTTACTTATTTACTTTTTGTTTATTTTCTCTTTTCTTTATATATTTTTTTTAAATTTCCATATTGTTTTTATGATACCAGCAACAACCTCCGGCAAACGGTTTTAATCCATGCTTGTAATAGCAAAGTGGGAAGTTTATAGGCCGAAAAACAACTGAAGTCATCGAGGGCCCTCTGCGAGTTTTCCTTCTTATTCTCTTCTTTCGCGCTTATTTTGTTCTAAACTGCAGCCATGAGCGTCTCGATCTGTTTACAGACTCTTTCCTTTTCTATGCATACTACATTGGTATCCTAAAATGCTTGGCCCTCATTTGTACCTTAGGTTGTCAAATACAGAATAGAAACAAAACGTACAATACATATATACAGTGTCACGGCCCGGTTGCCGAAAGCATAAGGTTTCCGACAAAGCCGGGGGGAGTAGGGGAAAACAACATGAATGTGCGCCCGACGAATGCCCTTCAGGTGTATCGGGGACTCCGAGCGGAAGAAGACGGCACTGTCATTCGTAACTATTAAATCCATTACAAATTGTATGTCTCAATCTTCCATGAGTAATCACTGGTTAACTTAATTAAATTTTGTGGGCACATATTCTTTTCATTATTATTTTGGTGTTGGTAATTTCGAAAGTAAATCGTTTTAGTTTTTATCATTTTATTATTTCATTATTTTTATTAACCCTGTGTTCCTAATTTTCAATTCTATTTATCCATAATAGTGGGACTCTTTCGGAAGGTTAATCGGGAGAGTTCACTCTAATTAGTGGGGGTCTCTCCGAAAGTTAAGCGGAGGGCTCACAACAGGGTGAGTCATTTTTTGACGCACCATTGGAAAATCAACGTGGATGCGTTTAAATCTGACTCGAGGCTTATTTCCTTTGATTAATTCGTTAATAAAAGAAAGTGAGTCAATTTTCGGTGCACCATTTGAAAATCAACGTGGGTGCATTTAAATCTGACTCAAGGCCTATTTATTTTGTATTTAACATTAAAAAAGGGAGTGAGTCAATTTTCAGTGCACCATAGGAAAATCAAAGGTGGTGCGTCTAATTATGACTCGGCACATTTTATTTTGTTAGTCTCGTACCAAAAAATAGGCGAGTCACTTTTCGACGCACGGCACATTTTATTTTGTTAGTCTCGTACCAAAAAATAGGCGAGTCACTTTTCGACGCACCATTCGTTACAAAGTAGTTTTAGTAGGTTGGAAGGAAAATAAAAAAAAATCAATATTATTAAAACATTATTTAAACACAATGTAAAAATTTTTAAAAAAATTCTTCACAAATGAATTTGATTAAGGTTTAAGAGTATTTTTTTCTGGTAAAGTAAAAAAATTAAGTAAATTTAACCATCTCCTTTTTTCTGGTAAAGTAAAAAAATCAAATAAATGTAACAATCTCCTTGTTTTTGGTAAAGTAAAAAAATTAAATAAATGTAACAATCTCCTTTGTTAGCAAACCAAAAATGTTCAAAATCATTATAACAATTGTTCGAACAGACCTCCATTTGCTGCAACACAGTAGCCTAGTCTATCGTAAAACGATGATCGGACGAAAAAAATACTCTTAAACCTTAATCAAATTCATTTGTGAAGAATGTTTTTTAAATTTTTACATTGTGTTTGAATGTTTTAATAATATTGGTTTTGTTTATCTACCTTCCAACCTACTAAAACTAATTTGTAACGAATGGTGTGTCGAAAAGTGACTCGCCTATTATTTGGTAGGAGATTAACAAAATAAAATGTGCCGAGTCATAATTAGACGCACCAACGTTGATTTTCCTATGGTGCACCGAAAATTGACTCACTTTCTTTTATTAACGTATTAATCAAAGGAAATAAGCCTCGAGTCACATTTAAACGCACCCACGTTGATTTTCCAATGGTGTCAAAAAATGACTGACCTGTATACATCACCACAACCTTAGATGTCTGGTCACATGCACTCCCCCAGAGTACTCGATATTCCTCGGGGCATGGTTAAATCACCCCTTCCTTTCATGCTAATAAATTACATTCATTCCAATAAATTAACATAAAGTCAACACAGACACAACACAAACGCACATAAAAAATTATATGATTGTATATACTTATAAATTTATTGTAGTCTTTTTTTCTATTGTTGTAAATAATATTTATCTATCTAAAGAGTGTAGTAGGTCCGAAGTCGTCGAATGTAATGTACAATATGCTGCAAGTGCCTGCTGCCCAAGTGCAATCAGTTCTCTAGGAATAGAAATGACGATAGTTTGTATAAATCATGTTGTCTTTCATCTAAAGACTGTAAAAGGATTAGCAACATTCTTCAAAGGTAACCTACAAGTTAGTAATGTTTTTGAAATTTTATTCCCATATTTTGTCTTTGAGAGTATATATAAAAGCAAAAATTACAGAGTGAAATGGGTTTAATAAATTTTTTCCAGGTTTAAAAATTTAATAAATTCTCTCAATAATTTCCACTTCGTAAAATTAAAAACTATAGCACTTTTTATGCATGAGCTTGGAATTAAGGGCGGACCGTAGGATTTGCCCCCTCTGTGTATTCTAGCTCAATGTGGAGTCATTAAACAATGAATTGTTTTGAACAACGTTAAACAATGAATACAACAAAAGCGGGCTGCCCTAACAAACGAGCTGCGAGAGTTATTTTCAACGTGAAACGCTTAGCTCTATTTAAGGTTCAGTATAACCTTGTTACCAGCTGGACCGTACATTTGAATGAATTAAATAATGAATTTTTAATTAACAGCAATTGTTTGGGGAAGACAATACGATTTATTTTTAAATATAAGTTACTTTATTAAATCCGTTCAAATTCAAGTGTTTTTTTTGCTAACAGCATAGATTCGCTGTTGATATAATCACAATACACACTATTTTAACAGCT
Organism: Cimex lectularius; assembly: GCF_000648675.2. Lineage (NCBI taxonomy): Eukaryota > Metazoa > Arthropoda > Insecta > Hemiptera > Cimicidae > Cimex > Cimex lectularius. The sequence continues at coordinate 1,240,804 of NW_019392789.1, read as the reverse complement.
TTGTGATATATGATGACATATATGCCATATTTTTGGCAATTCTTATAAATGGAATTTAAAGCTGCTTTCATTAAACGGTCTTGTTTCTTAAATTGTTATAGTCACAGAAAAACTTGTATCAATGTATTTTTTGTACATTCAACATTTGTACGTTCAAGAACTTTTTTCTGTAAACTAATTTATCAAATAATACGGTGAAATGCTCAAATTCGTCCGTTCCATAATGCCAAATAATTCAGACAAATGTTCAACGAGCAGACCAGCAAAAGTCCAATGATTACGTTTCAATAAAGTCGTTTCTTATCACGTAGACTAACTTCAAATATGGGTTTTGTCTATTTGTCTTATTTTAGTTTATTACATTTTCAAATGCAAAAACAAATTGTAACATTACGCATCAATCTGTCAAACCTGATGAATGGAATATTGTCTTCATGAAGTACGAAACGTACATTTTGATCTAGACCGTATAAAATGGTTTTACACTTAATCATAATAATTCATTTGCCTCAGCCTGCTTATAACCTTAATTACAGATGACTGAAAATGCTGAAATCCCAGAATAAAACCAAAATAGAATTATGATCCTGCCAGGATGATAGGAAACGACGAAAATACCCTCATAATTTTCTTTGTTAATATTTAAATTGTTTTCTTGACTTTCATCAACAGAAAGAATTTTATTTCACACAGCAAAGACATTAAAACAAAATTTAAAGATATGATTAAGGACAGTAGTGTCAGTACAAGTAGTGTCTTAATTTTACTATCGGTCTTACTTTCAAAGTTTCTTTTTCTCTCAGTTACTGTTTTACTTTTACAATTCTTTCGACGTCTTTTTACGTTTCTCTCCATCTTGCTATATCCACTCTCAGCCGTTGTTCTGGCTATATGTCTTTCTTTCTCACCTACTTCTTTACATTTTTTTCTTTCTGACTTCCTCACTCTCCAGTTTTTCCTTTTCTCCATCATTCAGATACTGTTACTCTTTCCTTACCTACCTCTTAATTTTACTACTTGTCTTACTTTCAAAATTTCTCTTTCTCTCAGTTACTGTTTTACTTTTACTCTTTTACTTTCTATCTCTCTTTCACTATATATATCACTATAATTCCCTCACTTTGCCACCCTCTTTCTTTTTCACTCTCTTTATTTATTCTTTCTCCTCTTTCTCTCTCTCTCTCTCTCTGTCTCTGTCTCTCTCTTTATATATATATATTTCTAACTATATCTATTTATCTATGTATGTTTCTAGAGATAGTTGTAATGAAGAATGGACCGGTGTGATCTTGTCCACAATTTAACTTAAAATTATAAAATGTATTTTGGTTGAAGCCATAATTTGGAATACTGTGACGAAAGAAATTAGTTAAGATATTAAGTTATTAAGATATTAGGTGGATGGAGCATGAACAAGCATGGGTTCCAAACTCAATTAAAATATTGGCTCATGTCAAGAAAGGACCACATGAGTGGTGTTCTAACCGAAGGAAGAAATTGTTAATACCTGCCACGCTATGACATAGTTGGCCAGTAGAAAAAACCAAATTGTTGGTCAGGAGTTATATTTTAATGATATATATAATTTAGGAAAGAATTAAATCCTTCCCATCTCTCACTCTCACTATCAGCCAATTTCGGACAAACTTTTACATGACAGTGATCCATAATTTTGTATTTCTTCCAGCAACTGTCGGTTGTTAGACGGCAGGAGATTCTTTGACTAATTGTAACTGAGGAGATGGTTAGCTTATGTTGTAGGAGCAGTTGGCCGAGAAGCCGGTGAGGGTTAGCAAACGGTTTTAACGTAGTTCTAATAAACGGATCTGAGAAAGGGGCCGGCACTATGACGGCACTTCCGACACGTTTCCTCCGACATTTCCTGACAATTTCCCCATCCCCGCTGTACCGTTTCGCCCGGCCGAGACCCCACCCTCGAACGCCCCAAGCAATTTGGGCCAATTTCTTGCACGCCCCCGAACGTTTGTGTGTACACCCGCTCCCTTTTCCAATAATCGTAGCCTTGCTGTTCGTCACAACTTTGCATAACCGATATTCCCGAGTCGAGGCCCCATCTTACTTACATTTTACCACCCAGGCAGTTAAGGCCTCTTCCCCGCTAATGAAATTGAATTTAGCCGAGACGCATTTTAAACCGTTTATCCACCTAATGGCCTTAAGGACACGGTTTTACATTATCACCGTCATAGTTCAGCCCCCAAACCCAATTCACCCTCTACCGGTTAAAGTGTTCAGTTTAGACGGTGTTAAACTTTACCGCTTCCGCCTTTTATCCATGGTCTTCTCCTATACATTTAAATAATGTTCAGTAAACCCGGAGGAAACTCTAAATCCTGATAATGATAATCAACTCTTATGCTCCATTAAAAGAGATGTAAAGGTTTTTTATTAAAACCAAGTCCATGTAATAATTTAGCCTCATTTCTTTGTCAACTTGCTATAAGAAAAAATTGAACTGCTTTTGCTAAATTGTTTGAAATTATTTAAATCATAATTTTGTTGGAGGGATCAAAATTTTGAGATTTTTTGATGATTATTGGCTTTAATGATGGTTAATGCCTCGTCTGGGATTTTACATTTCATAAGAGAGAAAAACCGTGCATTACAGAAAAAAATTATTATCCGTTTATATAATTTGAAAAATGAATATATTTGTAAAGATCGAGAAATTAATTCGGTAATTTGAGTCTATGTACAATTTCTTTTCTAGCATATTTGTTGTGATTAATTTACGTTTTTCCTTGTATAATAATATACATAACTCTAATTCACTACTTTCGTGGTCCGCTTGACCAATTAATAAATGACAATTAATTAAGGTTTTTAGTTGAGATTCCCATCTCAACCGCACCTTTTGAATTTTCCTTCCTTTTTGCCAGTTTCAAAAAAAAAATTATCTCAACTGAAAACCTTTATTAATTGAAAGATATTAATTGGTCAAGCGGACCACGAAAATGAGTGAAGTTATGGTATGGTATGGTATGGAGGAAAGGGTACTAGGAAGCGGGGTTTGTATTCCCCAGGCACTGCAGCCTTCTGGCTTATTGTACCTTCCTAGTTCCTTAGTTCAATGCATAGACGTTATCCTTCTTCTTAGAAGTACCAGGTCATTGACTGCTGTTACTACAATTTGATTCCCTAAGTCTTTTCTGTACGTTAGGTTAAACCTCCATTGAGCTGTTGCTTCGCATTCGAAGATGATATGAATGGCTTTTTCCTCCTCCTCATTACATAATCTGCAGATGGGGTCATCGCTGTATATACCCATGTTGTGTAGATGTTTTCTCAGATACCAGTGACCGATTAGTAGTCCTACCACTCCTCTGAGTTTTGCCCTCTCCAATTGCAGCAGTGTTTTTGCCAATCTTGGTGAGGGTAGTTTCATCATAAGTTTACTATGACTAGCACCATTAGAGTTTATCCACTTCTCCTTTTGTTTTGTTTGGATCCATTCTGTGATGGAGGATTCTATGTTTGTTTTTGTTATCCCAAGGATAGATTTGGGGCCTATGTATGGTCTTGCAGATCCTCCTCTGTCCAGTTTGTCTGCTTCCTCGTTACCTAAAATTCCCCTGTGCCCTGGCACCCAAGCTATCATCAGGTTGTTGTGTTTTCCCAGGTTTTGAAGATTTTGGATGCATTCACTGACAGTTTTGATGTAATTCTTTTACATGCTAATGCTTTAATGGCTGCTTGGCTGTCTGATCTTTGAGGATTTTTTTGTCAGTATAACCTCTTCTAAGATTTTCCAGGACACAAGCATTGATGGCATGTATTTCCGCTTGAAAGACCGAAGTATACTTCCCTAATGAGTTTGATTGTTCATATTTTGGGCTTGTACAGAAAATGCCTGAGTGAAGTGATGTATATTACGATTAATTAAGGTTTTTAGTTGAGATGAAAAAAAGTTAATGGCACGAGAGGGATTCGAACCCACGACCTTCGGCTAGATACGCCGCTGCTCTACCACTTGAGCTATCGTGACCTTGATCCACTCGGACATCAACTCCCCATCTCAACCCCACCTTATGAGTTTCCTCCTTTTGCCATTTTTCAAATGTCGTGTAATCGGTTTGTAAGGTGCGGTTGAGATGGGAAGTTGGTGTCCGAGTGGATCGAGGTCACGATAGCTCAAGTGGTAGAGCGTAATCCCCCTCGTGACACTGACTTTTTTATCTCAACTAAAAACCTTAATTAATTGAAAAATGTACATAACTTCTTTCGCATAGATTCGATCTATCCTATAAATCCCTATTTCCTCAAATAATAATTTTGATGTACATCAGACATTTTTACTATAACATTTTCCGGCATCAAGATGTAAACTGGCTCAACAATATATCTGTGTGTACTCTTTGCACATGCATTACAAAACGGTCATTAAAAGGGTTCTATATATTATGTTTTTTTTTCGTTTTAATTGGGAATCATTTTATTCGGTTTATCAAATACATGCATTTCCTTAGTTTATCATATAAATATGTTTATTCCATTTCATGAGATTGTCTATGATTATCCTAAGGTATTTAACCTCATTTACTTTTTGATCGGTTGCAACATTGCTCTGAACGTGAACGTTGAATTGGTGTCCGAGTGTCAATGACTTTTTATCTCGGCCAATACCTTTCATAAATATATTTTTAATATTGTACTTTTTCTTATAAGTATTAAATGGGCTCTGCCCGTAATAAAAAAACAAACAAACAAACAAAAATCTGAGTAATGATCTGCTATTGTTGACTTGACTACTTTGCGAACAAGTAGATAAACCAAGTAATACTCTACACTTTGTAATAAAACTGTTTATATTATTCTGTTACATTTGGTTCTATTGTTGATCGTCATTAACTGGTGCGATATATTGTCTAGTCATAATCCAAATTTATAATCGTGGATGATTCAATGTTCGTTGCTAAGAAACCGTTAATAACTCCGGCTAAATGAAGGGAAACTGTATCATTTAAATGCGTCCTTAGTACTTCGTGCGCGAATCGATACCGGCTTACGTAGTTAAAGGTTGTCGTTAAATCTACACTATTTAAAACAGCCCTTAAATTGATTCGTGACGATAGATGAACGAATATTGGTCAAATTGTGTTGATTGGAGTTGAACTTTATACCACGGTTCTTGTTAACTTTCAAATCAACTTGGATTTGATTGGAAATGTAAATGGTATTCTAATAGAAATATAAGTGGAAAGACATCAAAAGTACTTCTGCCTAAAATATTAATTCTTCAACAAAACATCCAACTCTTTCTCAATGTTTATAAAGCTTATATATATNAATGGTTGAGAATCGGACCATGGACAATATGAACTTTTTTGTTCATTTTAGGGTGAAGAATCTACTGGAGAAGTTTGTAGCACGAGTAGCAATTCACCCTGTATATACATATTTCTAGCTAAAAATTGAACCAATGTCGCTATAACAAAAAAAAACGTATTTAATTTTTTGTAGTCCAGTTTCAAATTTTTACCTTTTTTGGGGAAAAAATAAACAGGTACCTCAGGCCCAGTTCAACTTCAAAATTGCCAATACCACCCTGTACACATTGACACATCATTATAAAGCATTTTACGCTGAAAACTATGGTGCAAACGGATTTTAAATGGGTCAAAAAATGACAAACTTATAGCGAAAAGTTTGAAAAAGCTCATTTTCCGAACGAACCAAAAAACGTTGCAACAACGGTTCTACATTGAAGGGAATTTTGTGCGGTTGTTAGAACTCGAAGACATAGGAAGAAAAGAAATCAGAAACAATTGTAAGAAATCATGAAAAGTGAGTAGTTTTGCAAAAAAGGAGAAGGATAACGAAGAACAGGAGTATATTATTTAGAAAATATTAATACAAATGAATAAATAAGGTAGCGAAAAGCTAGTAGCAATCAATCTTTACGTATCTCAACGAACCAGAACAATCTTTTCCGATCCCTGGCATTATAGGTGTTTAGTTATATATTTTTACGTGCTTCGAATGCTGATTTTCAAATTTGTGGGTCACATTAATCACAAATGAATGTAAAAATAATGGAAAACACACATAATTTTGTTTTTTGATTTAAGCTCCTTTCTATGCATCGAGCCGCATCCTACACTGAAATCTTAATTTTCTCTTTTTTTCCGAAAGAAGCAAACCCAATTCCTTCATTTCTAGTTTGTTTGTCGCTTGTGAAGATTAAATATTAGATATTTGTTAAATTGTACATTTATATTTGTGTTACTTCTTATCTTGATTCAATTCATTATTTCATGTATTGTTATTACATTAAATTCAGATTGTGAAGCATTATTGATATTTTGCCTCACCGGCTTATAACCCTGACCCATTGAACAAGGCGAAATTCCGAAACTCGTATTCGGTATTTGAAAGAAATAAAATTAGGACGTAGCTGAGTTGATATTGTGCATCACCCTGCTTTTAATCCTGATCACCCTGATCACTTGAAGATGGCGAAAAGCCGAAACACATTTGACACATCGGAAAGTGGAACTAATCTGAAATCGTGGAAACAAAAAAATTACAATACTATTAATTTAGCAGGCGTTGATAAAAATATTTTGCACACACATTTTCTAATCTAAACTATCACGTCAAAATCAAGAGTAATACTTCAAATTGTCATGATTACGCTTTAACAACCCGCCCACGATCCCAATTTGAAATATTCAAGGGAACATCAACCTTTTAAAAATCAATAAGAATTGATTTTCAGTTTTGACGGTTCTAAATGGAAAAGGATACATGGGGGAATCTGAAATCCGATTAAACCATTGTGTGCGGTAGCGGTTTAATCTCACGGTCCGCCGATCACTCAGCCGATCAGTATGCCTGCATTTTTAGCCCGTGTTAAAGGAAAAACTTTTATCTAAAAAAATATTCCGACCCGCAAGAAAAATACGAAAAATCATAGTCTAAAAAATGGATTTATAATTGTATGGGAAACCCTAATGTAATTAGGAATTAGGCTTCAAGGTATCATAAGAGGTTAACTTCTTTGGATAAATTTGTAACAATTAATGTTAAATCATAAATAATAATAATAAATGCTTTATTAATACAAAATGTTTACAAAACAAAAATATATGCCATAACATAAAATAACGACATGGATAAAGACCGTCTGTCGGAGGTTGAAGCCACAACCATCAAAAATGTATAAATAAAAAATGCAATAATTTAAAAAGGAAAAAGACTATTGATCATAATTGAATTCGCTAATTAAATCGTGACGATACGACCAAGCCTGACGTGCGAATCTGATCAATTGTTATCTGTTCCTGCCATCAAGGAATTCAATTATCTGGGTTCTGCTGAGCATGCTGTGACCTGTATGGGGATATCTAAATTCCGAGAGGATGGGACGTACACCCAAGAAATGGATCACAGCCTCCTTTTCTCGCCACGGAGTGTAGTTAAGAAAAATCAACTCGCCTCTTAATTTAAGAAACCAGCTCAGCTTCGTGGGCGAAAGTTCTGTATTTCTTGAATTAAGGTAGGGGTGTACTGCAGATCTTTATATAAAAGAAAACGGCTAGACTGTCTAGCCTACAGCACACACCCTCCCGGTAACATTCGTCCATCCTTTGACGTATGACCATCAACTGGGCACACCATTTATCCGATCCTGGAAGTCGTACTCAAAAGGGCATGAGTACTTTTTCGCCAAATGAACCCAGTGCTTGAAGCAGAATGTTTTTTTCTAGACAGCCTCAAAAGCTAGAGAATGAGAAAGGCGGTGAGCAGGCAGATCCAAGATCTTGATGCAGTATCTAACATGGAGACCGAAGGTGAAAATATGAACCAGAAAAGTGAAGTCTCAATAGAAACCATGTAATTTGGTGTTATGAGAGGGAGCCCAAACAATTTCTTCACAAAGAAACGTTGAAATTTTCCACCAATTCCTGTCGATGAAAACCCCCACCTTTGGGCACCATAGCACACAATTGAACGGCAAACCTCTTTGATTAAGTTATATTTGTTGGAAGGAGGGACTTTACCGTTAATAATGAGGGCCTTCCAAATTTATCCCAAATTTAGCCGATGATGTCCTCTCCGTAAAATGCCGAGTCATGGACACTGGGGTCAGGGTAATACCCAGATAATTGTAATGGTTAACTACTTCAATAGGAATGCCTTTATATTTCCATTTCTCATTATCAAAAAGACGACCTCCTTTTCTGAACACCATGATCTTAGACTTGTTTAAATTGATTGTGAGGCTCCATAGATCACAATAACGTTTTAGGATATTTATGCTGTTCTGGAGAGTAATCGAGTTAAGCCAGAAGAAGCATCTTCGTACATCAGGACCTACCTAACTGTTTCCGCCACTCTGACACCACCCTCAAGTGTTTCAGGAAGGTCATCAAAAAAAGAGAAAATAACAAGAGACTGAGCAAACAACCCTGACAAACTCCCGAACTAACGCTACCCTGGCTGCACTTACTGCCGACGAAGGATCGCGATAAAGGCTCTTCAAGGTATTGATGAATATAGAAGAGTTCCCAAGTTAAAAAGTTTGAGAAATAGAGCTTTCCGACCAATTGAGTCGAAAGCCGCTTTGAAGTCGATAAAAAAAACAATAAACTTTCTCTCACTTTCTGGGAAATTTCACCTTAATAACATTCATTATAATGAAATTATCAAAAGTTGAATAACCTTTACGATAACCTGACTGGTACTCACTTAGGAAAGCATTGTCTTATATAGTTAGTCTCCAGGCGGAGTTAAATCAAAAATACATTCCGTTATAAGCAAGTTTTTACATATTTTATTTTTAGTCAAATTATATTATGAGACAATAAACTGTTTAACCAATCAAGGAATCAGCCTCAATTCTCAAATAAAACGTTAAATCGGGAATGCCGGCAATGTTTAAAAATGACTGTCGGCTGTAATAGAAGGCTTATACATATGTATTAGTATGTCATCATGAATCGATTTCACACCGTATTTTTCCGTGGTATCTGTAAAAGGCGAATCCATCATTTCCCTACCCCCTTTGCATATCCAACAATCAAGGCCGTTTTATGTAGATAAAAAATGTTTTATTTCGTCATGTCGGCATAAATTTATTTTATTGTGAGAAGATGCCACAAGCAATAGACTGTTTATCTATTGTACTGAGAAATATCTAGTACCCAGTAAAGCAGTTTCAATTCATTGAAAACAATTGAAGATCCTATATTTTATTGTTAACGTGATTGTTCCCAATTATCTTTTATAATTGCAAATAATTAATTGTTTAAATATTGAATCACGAGAATAGATTTTCAACAGTGTAACAATCACTTTTTACGTACAAACTTGGAACTGTATAAATCATCATTAAACTTGATGAAGTTGTTGTGTACACAAACAACAAAATAAACAGCTTTTCACAGATCCTCTTGTATTATGCTATTCTACTGTTAGTGATTTGTTATTTTGTATTGAAACATAAGCGTGTATACCATGTTATATTTTGAATAAAAAACAAAATTTTTTCTATAATTAAAAAAAAAATCCTAAAAATGTATGTATACTTTTTTAATATAAATTTAAAATATTCATTAACTGAATTTTACATAACCAGAATACATTTCTCACTGTAAAATATTACGTGCGAAAATACCACTTCATAAAAATTAACTGTTTGTTAGGTGTCCATCTTTCATAATTGCTAATGTCAGCAAAGCCATATTAATTTAGCTTTTCCATTTATTATAAATTAATAAAAATATGTATAAACTAATTCGAAATGAAACTTGAATAAAGCAATTTTATATAAATGTATAATAAGTAAAGCAAAACGTAAATTCATTTCTATAAGTACTTTCACTTTAAAACTATTTTTTAATTTTATTTATTTCATTGCAAGCCATAAAACAAGAGATTCTTAGATCTTCGATTCTTATCTTAATTTCGTGACATGTTTTTAAATAAACGAAAAATAATAAATGGCGTGTGTCCAAAGACCAGAAAATTATATGAGAATTTTCTCTCTGTCCGGTTAGCAAAACAATATTTATTCAACCATTATATTACTATTCAATCTTCTTACTCAGTTATTGCTTTTTGGGTGTAAAGTGCATTTTTAAAAAAATCTTTCCTACAGATATGGTTGATTATATGAAGTACAAGATTTTGTTCTATGCAACTATTTTCCTTGTGTAGCGGATATGATACAAGAAGTTATTCATTTATTGAAAAAAAAATGTTCCCGAAACATTTAGTTCAAATTTATCCACGTTTTAAGAGCAATGACAAGAAAATTTGTTTGATGGTCAACTTTAAAACATTACATAGCGTTTTAAATTTTTACAAAACACAAAATTTGTAACCCGTTTCTTTACTGGTTTATATTATTTAAAAAGCAAAATGATATTTTACTTTACATTAAAATTGTTTTGACTGCGCCAGATTTTCAAATCGATGAAAAGCTAATATTTTGTCTAAAGTAGTACAGTCCAAGCTATGGAACTTCATAATAGGGGATCTGTGTTTGAAGAAAACCTCTGTTAGTTCCAGCACTGTTTGTGCTGGAAACATGAATTTTGCAAACAGTGCTGGAACTAAAAGAAGTTTTCTTCTAACTCAGATTCTCTACGTTGAAAAGCTACCTAAAAGCAACACGATCAATTGGATTTTGAAATTAAATATTTCATTTGTTAATTTTTTAGTTAAATTTTATTGCCAGTGTTGTCGAATTGAAGAATTAGAAAATATAGATCACTTCAGAACAAAATAAATTTAATTTTTTCCTTTCGTTTTTATTTTTTAATTATTAATAAACTCTTTCAAAATGGCTATTATTTTTTACTTATTGGATTGATTTGAAGTTATGTATTATTCGAGGATAAAAACATAGATTGAACACACACTCTCTCTCTCTCTCTCTCTCTCTCTCACTCTCTCTCTCACCCTCCCTCCCTCCCTCCCTCCCTCATCTGTACTATCGCTTTCCCTTTCTTCATTTTCTCTCTCTCTGCCTCTCTCTACCTCTCTCTCTTTCTCTCTCTACTTCTCTCTCTCTCTCTCTCTTTCATTCTTTCGCTCTCACTCTCTCTCTCTCTCTATCTATCTATCTCTAACAATCCATCTATCTACCTCTACATCTCCATTTTTCACTCACGTTCTCTTGTTTCATGAAAAAAATATTCTTCAATTACTTTTTTCATGAAGTGGTCTAGAATGAAATGGCTGAGTTGTAATGTACAATACATTTATATCAGTAATAAAGGTGATGTGCAAAAATTCATTATTAACAGCAAAATTTGCACACAAGAACATTTTGGAACTATTATGTTATTATGAGCAGATAAGAGATGTGAAAAAAAATGTTCCACTTTTATAAATGACCTAACCAATCCTAGAAGCAATAAGAAACCTGAAACGAAGTTAACGATACCAAAATAGTGGAATTAGAAAGCAGGTTCAAAAGATACCAGATCTATATTTCAGGAGTATGAAAACGCAACAAATGAATATTCAAGGGGAGGTTGGTGAAGTCGGACTAAACCCGTTCGTTCCACTAGCCATTGGATCAAATACAAACGGCGAAAACGGGCTTAGATCAGACGAGATAAATAAGCAGGCGTGAATCGGACCAACGGATAACCAGTAGGAAAGTGGATAGGGGAAATCATTGACGGTCATAGATTACTGTAATCAACAGCTCGACTCGGATTGAGAACATTTACCTTGAGTGTCTTTCTGGAAAGGGATAAATAAACGAGCCAATCCTGAACAAGAATAGCTCCAAGTAAAGGCGATTTCAACTGTTAAAATGGCTGGAGATTCAACATTCATTTTCCATGCCGAAATAATTACTTTTATTTTCGCTAAAATCAAAAAGCGAGTTTTATCAACTGTTCAAAATGTAAAAACTATTTTCAAGTCTAATTTTTACCTCTGTATAAAAAAAAAGTTGGACAATTAATCGTCGGGATGAAGGAAGACGGGTTAACAAGAAGAGATTTTTCAGAGATGTTGTTTCCCGTTACCTTTCTTCGTCCCCTGGGAAAATATGACGTGCACCTAAATAAGATTACTCTTTCCCTCCCCCTTCAAAAAGAATCTAATTTAAAGAGGAATGTCTGAGATCCCTGGTGGAATATTCTTAACTGTGGGTATTCTTATCAGCGACAAAGTTTATATTTAGCGAGGACAATTCATTTGATAAGAGAAAAAGGAAGAGACTGCAGTCGAGTAGGAAGACCTATAAATAATGGTTAAACAAGACAGGTAAACTCCCTTCACCTATTTCTTATGATTTACGGCCGACTACGTGTACTACCACTCTTTTTCGCCTAATTCAATTTCCTCATAAACGCATTAAAATAATTAAAACCCAGTTAAAAACAAATCTGATTTATTTCCAAAAGTCTTCGTCGTGCATATTTAATATTTAAGTTTATTATTAAAGCAAAACTTTATTCGGTTAAACTTTCCCTTAGATACTCAGATTCAAAAGGTTAATATTGTATATTAGTAAATAGCTGACAAAATTAAAAAATATCAACAGCACATTGCAATTTTATGTTTTTAATGATATGTAATAGCAAATTTTCAATTATCTTTTTTTCTCTCTACGTCAATTTCTCTCATCATTCAAAACACACACCTCCCTTATTTTTAATATAACTCATTCTCACCCTCACATCCGCCTTCTCCTCTCTCTCACTATCTATCTACCTATTTTTATTTATCTATCTGTTTACCTGTCACTCTCTTTTCATTTATTTTATTATTTTTCTCTAGCAATTGCTCTTTTCCTACATCTTTCATTTTTATCCCCTTTTCTATCAGTTGTTAACTCTCACGGTTTCTCTTTCTCTCTCCTTCACTCTCTCTCGCTCTGTCTTTCTATCATTCTCACTATTTTTTCTGTTTTTCACTCTCCTTAAATAGTTCTCTTTATCGTCCTTTCTGACATTCTTTTTCCCTTCTTTACTACATTTTGCTCTCCCTCTTTTTCTTTTTTCACTTTTTTTGGCTTTCATTCTTTCTTTTTCCTTTACCTCATTTTTTGCTTTCTCACATTCTCTCCTTTTTTCATTCCATTTCTATCTCTCTAATATCTTTCACTATTTTTCTTCCTCTCATTCTTTATTTGTTTTTCTCTTATTTGTCTTTTTCTCTCTTTCACCCTTTCTCTCTCTCTCCATTTATCCCGCCCCTCTCTCTTATCCTTCTCTCGCCGTCTTTCTACCATTTTCACAATTTTTTTCGTTTTTCACTCTCTTTAAATTGTTCTCTTTATCGTCCTATCTGACATTCTTTTTCTCTTCTTTACTACATTTTGCTCTCCCTCTATTTCTTTTTTCTCTTTTTTCTCTTTCATTCTTTCTCTTTTACAATTTTTCTTTCGCTACCTCACTGACTCTCTTCCTAGCTTCCTTTTCCTCCTTGTTTTGCTTTCTCACTTTCTCTCCTTTTTTCATTCCATTTCTATCTCTCTAATATCTTTCACTACTTTTCTTGCTCTCATTCTTTATTCGTCTTTTTCGCTTATTCGTCTTTTTCTCTCTCACTCCATTTCTCCCACCCTTCTCTCTTTCCCTCTCTCGCCGCCTTTCTACCATTCTCACTATTTTTTCTGTTTTTCACTCTCTTTAAATTGTTCCCTTTATCGTCCTTTCTGACATTCTTTTTCTCTCTTTTATTACATTTTCCTCTCTCTCTCTCTTTCTTTTTTATCTTTTTTTCTTCCTTTCATTCCTTCTTTTTTGAAATCTTTGTTTTGCTACCTCACTCTATCTCTCTCCCTAGCTTTTCTTCCCTCATTGTTTTGCTTTTTCACTTTCTCTAATTTTTTCATTCCAATTCTATCTCTCTTATATCTTTCACAATTTTTTTGCTCTCATTCTTTATTTGTTTTATTACTCTCTCTCACATTCCCTTTGTCGTTTATGTTTGTCTTGCTCTGTATCTGTCTATGTCACTTAGTAACTTTCTTTCTGTTTTTATTTTTTTCATAACAAGTTCAAATCAATGCACACTCTCACTCACTCTCCCCACTCCGTCCTTCTCTCACCCTCTCTCTCCTTTTCAGTATATTCTTCTATTTATTTTACTATTTTTCTTTGTATCCCTATTTCTGTTTTTCATCTCTTCATCTTTCAACTCAATTTGCCAAATTTTTTGAATAAAACGATATTCGTTCATTCTATCTACCTATCTGTGATATACCTTGCATCGACAGGCCGTATGGCCAAGATGGTACTATATCTTTTAAAATAGAATATGGATGTAATTAAATTCTAAATTCAATACAATTATAAGATGCTAATGATTTGTGTAAATTGCCGAAACAACCAATAAATGTTAATAAGTAATGAATTTTCTGCTTTATTATTTAAAAAAGCGGAATCGTTTTCTAACATAAACCAACAAATATGAAACAATGGTAAACGAAGTTATGTTATGAATGTGACAAATTTGAAAATATTATAATAATTAATTGTTTTTAGATAAACAGCTTGTATTATCAATTATTTGCTTTTTTATATCATTTTTTTAAGATTCGTTTTTCATTTTTTTTAAATTAATTATTCTATTGACTTTTACCGAATTATTGATCCATAGTTTTCATTTGTTTTTTCATGTCATGTTTAACTTAAAAGTGTTTTATCAATTTCAGGCTTGTTCAGAAAATTGGTTTCGCCCCGAGCAGAAGCTTATTTGAAATTCGAGATTACCTACGACCCTCAGAGGCAGACGTTTTAAATAAACGGTCCACACCTATTTAAATCCGGGTTTTTTTTTCCATCTTCGATGTTGAGTGTATGCCATTGGAGGTCGAGAGCACTTAGAAAAGATTGTGCAGAACCCATTTGTAAGGCCCGTTTGCGAATAGGCAAGATTGAAAAAGCATTTGCAGATTAAAAAAGTTTGATTTAACTTGGAGCCCACGTTATCCTTCATTACAATACTCCTCATTCTCCTCCTTTTTAAGAAGGCAAATACGCCCCGCACCTTTTTTCGTTTCTACAGATCGATTCCCGATCAAGGGGGAAAAAGATGAATTGGTATCAATTTTCAGCTGTTAGACGTCGTTTCTTGTCGTTGTAAAACTGCCGAATCAGATCTATTCTTAAGCTTTCAACTTACTAATACTTAGACAGGAGATTGTCGGTGGTATCTTCATTACAAAACTTAAAAAATAATAACGTAACCCAGTTAAGAACCAACTGGCTACAATATTGTAATTTTAAAATGTATTCCAACATCCAAGAATAACTTGAGCTTATGGGAGAAAACGATTCCCCGTCAATTCCAGGATTCTAATTTTTCAATAAATTATCGGCAGGCTTCGAGGATCATACACCCCGAGTGTTTGCAGTTCGGGCCCTGAACTGGGTCTTATCCGACCAGATGTCGAGGTTGACTCTAGGGAAGCTACGTCATTTCAGCTCCCAACGCTGTCAGTTCCTAAATGCACACTCCTCCTCACTCTTAACTATTTTTTTCTTATGTACCTATTATTCACTAAGCATTGTAGAGTACCCGATATTCCTCCATTACCCTTTAGACCTATTATAACTAACCTAATTGAGGGTCGATGGTTACACAACATACGCCATCAGCCTTCTCACTACACATTCGCTTACAGCACACTCTGTAGACAGAAAAATATCAGCTAACAACTTTGTTTCCTCGAAGACGAAGCAGAGCACCAAGACAATTGCACTCGTTGTCAAACACAATTTTTACATCGAGAATGACCGATTCCGGATGTTGGCAGTCCGGAGTCAGACTTGTTCGTCCCGTCGCCGAGGTTGGGTTCTGGTGGCTACCACTAGCTAGGCCGTTTTAGCCCCTAACACAATCAATTCCTAAATCCATTCACCCTGTCACTCTTTCTTATTTACAGACCATTCTCTCAGTTACGGTGGTGGTATACTCGATAATTGAGGATTGATGGGGTGCCAAATATTCCGCCATTGGCTCTCCCACATTACACATCACGCTAATAAGTGCATTCACTCTCAAAATTCGCTAGGTACAAAAAGTGTCATTACTACATACAATAAAAAACACTGTTTCCTCCAAGCCTAGATAATTTTAGTTCAAGCACAGTTCTCACATGCGGTGGCATGCCTACGCGATTTGTACATGAAACCAATTGCACCCTCCAATTAGATAGGACAAATCATGCAAGCTACAATATATCATAATGCCGGGCACATATGCATCCTTTGGTCCAAAAGGAAGTGCCCGATGAGGATGAACCTTCTTTTAATAATCCTCTAATCCTCCAAATATCCACGTTGCTCTTGGTACGCGTAACCTTCTCTGCCCGTCGTCCTAAATTTTATATAATATTATGTAATTATATGATTAATGCTACTAATCATATCCTTTATATTTAGTGATCTGATATGAAAAAGTTAGTGTCATGAGCTAGTTTCGAACCCACGACTTTCGGCTTAATACGCCGCTGCTCTAACCACTTGAGCTACCGTGACACATCCCGCTCGTGAAACTAATATTTACATTTCAACCGAAACCTAATGTAAAAAGATTATCTACTGATTATGTACAATCAGGAATAGCATGTTTTGATTAATTAGAAAAAAGGATTTAAAGAATAATAAATTGGAAAATAATGCTAGTTTGTCGAATATAGAACTTATAGCAGTAGTAATTTCTACTAGTCATTCAGATATCGTGAGATGCGGTCGGGTGTGATGTAGATTTCAGAAAAACATTTTATTTATCGTGCCAACGTTTCGATCTTTTATTGAGATCATCTTCAGGGCCTGGGATTTAGGATGTGGAAAAGTGAATTTATACAATGCAAAATATATTTTATATTCAAACAAAGTAATTGTACTCACTCAAAGTGTTTGTCTTCTGTGTAATTGTGCCATCCTTGCGATCCACAATTACACAGAAGACAAACACTTTGAGTGAGCAGAAATACTTNAGCTAACAACTTTGTTTCCTCGAAGACGAAGCAGAGCACCAAGACAATTGCACTCGTTGTCAAACACAATTTTTACATCGAGAATGACCGATTCCGGATGTTGGCAGTCCGGAGTCAGACTTGTTCGTCCCGTCGCCGAGGTTGGGTTCTGGTGGCTACCACTAGCTAGGCCGTTTTAGCCCCTAACACAATCAATTCCTAAATCCATTCACCCTGTCACTCTTTCTTATTTACAGACCATTCTCTCAGTTACGGTGGTGGTATACTCGATAATTGAGGATTGATGGGGTGCCAAATATTCCGCCATTGGCTCTCCCACATTACACATCACGCTAATAAGTGCATTCACTCTCAAAATTCGCTAGGTACAAAAAGTGTCATTACTACATACAATAAAAAACACTGTTTCCTCCAAGCCTAGATAATTTTAGTTCAAGCACAGTTCTCACATGCGGTGGCATGCCTACGCGATTTGTACATGAAACCAATTGCACCCTCCAATTAGATAGGACAAATCATGCAAGCTACAATATATCATAATGCCGGGCACATATGCATCCTTTGGTCCAAAAGGAAGTGCCCGATGAGGATGAACCTTCTTTTAATAATCCTCTAATCCTCCAAATATCCACGTTGCTCTTGGTACGCGTAACCTTCTCTGCCCGTCGTCCTAAATTTTATATAATATTATGTAATTATATGATTAATGCTACTAATCATATCCTTTATATTTAGTGATCTGATATGAAAAAGTTAGTGTCATGAGCTAGTTTCGAACCCACGACTTTCGGCTTAATACGCCGCTGCTCTAACCACTTGAGCTACCGTGACACATCCCGCTCGTGAAACTAATATTTACATTTCAACCGAAACCTAATGTAAAAAGATTATCTACTGATTATGTACAATCAGGAATAGCATGTTTTGATTAATTAGAAAAAAGGATTTAAAGAATAATAAATTGGAAAATAATGCTAGTTTGTCGAATATAGAACTTATAGCAGTAGTAATTTCTACTAGTCATTCAGATATCGTGAGATGCGGTCGGGTGTGATGTAGATTTCAGAAAAACATTTTATTTATCGTGCCAACGTTTCGATCTTTTATTGAGATCATCTTCAGGGCCTGGGATTTAGGATGTGGAAAAGTGAATTTATACAATGCAAAATATATTTTATATTCAAACAAAGTAATTCTACTCACTCAAAGCGTTTGTCTTCTGTGTAATTGTGCCATCCTTGCGATCCACAATTACACAGAAGACAAACACTTTGAGTGAGCAGAAATACTTTGTTTGAATATAAAATATATTTTGCATTGTATACATTCACTTTTCCACATCCTAAATGTATTTGTTAAATGTAAATATTGTTTGTAAATCCCAGGCCCTGAAGATGATCTCAATAAAAGATTGAAACGTTGGAACGATAAAGAAATGTTTTTCTGAAACCTACATCACACCCGACCGCATTTCACGATATCTGAATAACTATCGATTAACGGTCACAAATCTCTACACGTAATTTCTACTGTAAAACTGTATAAGTCTGACACTTTAATTTAACTCACAGATTTTGTAAGCTTTTTTATCTATGGCCGATTCTATTTAGTAAAATGTGCTTTAAATGCATAAAATTTGGTTTTATCTTGATATGCACTTATATCCGGTAAACTGTGCTTTAGTTGTTCCATTTGAAAAAACCCATAAATAGTATCAAAGTCAACCTCTTTGCAGCGTTATTGCGCGATAACCATCTTCAATTATCTTGCTTGTAGCGCTTGTTTTCTTTCAGACCGGCACAATTTGAGATAAAAGTTCCAGTAGCAGAAACAGAAAACCACCTTGAGGGGAAAACAGGAGAACAATTGTATATTTGCTTTATTCTGAAAGATTGGCAATTAAGAGTCGTGGGGCGGAAGAGGGGCGCCCCTGATAAGCCGGCTGAATCTCGGAAGAAATGTATTAGGGCAACCTAGTGAGCGGGCCGGGCCAGTGTTTGGAATTGAGCCAGCGACTGGAACATCATCAAAACGTAATAAGTTCCTCGAGAGTGGGTTCGCCCGCCGAACGTTTGCATGCTTTGCCAACTCGGGGAGCCGATGGAGGGAATGGGATAATGCTTAAGCCGAGAAAGAGAATTAGTAGACTCGAGAGGAAAAGGGACTGCACTTGTTGATAACACGTGTGCCCTTCCTACTTAATGACCTCCTACAACAACATGTCACCCGCTAATTCTCGCCTGCTTATTCTCCTTGTTAAACAAGAGCTCTCCTTTCCCTAATTGTCCATATTTCACATTATTAACAAGTAAAATCTAAAAATAATTTATTGAAATTACAAACATAAATAAAAAATCCATGTGCTCATTTTCTTTTAAAATGTCATACCGTTAATTAGTTAAAATTAGTAAGAAATTTTTTTTACAACTGAGTTCGTTCGATGCAACAAGTAAAAGAAATAGTGTATATATAAAAACTGGAAACGTCTACCATTCAATGATTGAAGCCGTTATTCCATCAACTTGATGAGTGGTATGGGCTCCATTCTAGGAGACATACGTCAAGTAGTTAGGTTGTCGCGGAGCAACCTACAGTTCAGTCTCCTGTGAGGATTTTTATATAACATGATGGATGACCGGTTTTTGACAAAAGAAATCAGATGATTGGATAGTTAGAAATGGAACGTTTTGCAACAGGATTGGACGAGATGAGTGGCAAGAAGACATGGTCGGTATGGATGGTGTGAACATGGAAGGAGGTGGAGAATCATAGAAGGGGACTTTGGCAATTGTTCTGAGGATTTTCGATTGGAGTGATTGGATTCGATTAAGGTTGGAAGTCTAGTAATCCAGCGGAGTCCCATATGTCCAAATGGGGGGTTCGCTGGATAAGGTAAAGTTTTGATTTTTGTATGAGTTTAGATCGTCTATCAAACAGTCGTATTAACATGACGGACGGTATGTAGGGGCTGAGTCCAAGGGCGCTCTCTATCACTTACAAAAGCGTATACCTGCCCATTGCCACGTACAGAGGAGCAGCTTGGGGAACAAAATTGCAAAGCAGGAGTAGAAGCATCCTCGAGCAGGGTCAAAGAAAAGCGCTCCTGAGAACGACTAAAGCTTATAGGACAGCCCCTACTCATGCCCTCCAAGTCCTTGCTTCCGCTGCACCAATAGACATTGTCCTCCACAGTAAAATTGCAATCCGGCAGCTAAGAGATGGAATGGAGCCAACTATGGTAAAATTGGATGCGTCAGATAGGGAATGGCTACGAACTGCACCTAGAAAGCAGATCCGGGAGATCCTTACAGTTTGGATAGACAATTCGTGGCAGGAAAGTTGGGACAGAAGCACCAAGGGAAGGTTAACCCACGAGTTTCTACCCAGTATTGAAGATCAAGCAAGAGTAAAGTGGTTTCAACCAGATTTCTGGATCACACAAGTAATGACAGATCACGGAAATTTCAACGCTTACTTGCACCGATAACGTAGAGCTAACAGTCCACTGTGTCCCGACTGCGGAGTTGATGACAGTGACCAGCACAGACTGTTAGCCTTCAGCCAGAGTATGAGGGAACCACTAAAGCTCCTCTTCCGCCACACTTGGCCACCGACCCTCAACGAACTGGTTAAAGAAAAGAGGACATTTGAGGTCCTCAAGCCTGTTAGCCGAGCTATAGTGGATAAAGTACCTGATTAGTTTTTTCTTTCTTTTTTCTTTTTTTCTTCCTATGATGTTACTTGTTAGATCTTAGCGTTTCCCTGAACTTTTAATTCCGGGCTGGTTACTCCTTGTACCCATAATTGTTATTTATTTATTGAAATATTGTATTTATTAGAAAGTGTATTCAAAAGGATTAACCAGCAAGGGGGAGACCTATTAGATTAGATAAATTAATAATAATAAATAATTTCCCTTCTTCCTTGGGTCTTCCCATTCAGGGCAAGGTCGAAGGAAACCGTTAAGCACAATAAGATCTCCTAAACTTGCATCCCATTTGAATTAGTTTAGTGGCCGTGGTCCGCCGGTATGGGGTCTCCCTTTGGTACGGCGGGGAGGTGGATGGGAATAAAAAGAAAAAAAAAGGACGGTATGTAGCATTCGGGATATGAAGTTCCACAACTTTCGATTGTCCAAGTATGGTTCGAGATATCGTGATATATATTCTCAGCAGGGATTATTGAGGTATATTGGTGGGAGCGTTTTCTTGTATAGAGTGAATTTACTATATGCTAATTTAGTTTCGTTAACCAATGAATCTCCACTTTCAGAGCAAGAATTCGAGGATAAGCCAGTGATTTCGGAGATTACGGGAAGCTGTGATGGGAACTTTAGCAAGAGAAGAGCCATATCGGCAAAAGTGAAGGTCGCAGTGTACGGTTAGTTAAGTCGGAGGAATAAATTAAGTAGAGCTGAGGAGCGAGGACTCTGCCTTGTGGGACACCTGCTAGTATAGGATAGGTAGGAGGTAATGAAGTTTTGTGGATACTTAGAAGTAATGATCGTTGAGGATATGGTAAGTGCCATACCCGGTCAATGGGTCAATTTAATAACACACCAGGTCTATCTTGCTTAAGCTCAAGGGTGTAAATAACAATTATTTGGAAGTCCTGAGATGCGGTCTGTTGTGACGAAGGTTTTAAAAAAACATTTTATTTATCGTGCCAACGTTTCGATCTTCACTAATTTCGTGGTCCGCTTGACCAATTAATATATTACAATTAATTAAGGTTTTCAGTTGAGATAAAAAAGTCAATGGCACGAGAGGGATTGAACCCACGATCTTCGGCTTGATACGTTTCGAACTTTATTGAGATCATCTTCAGGGCCCAAAATGTTTGTTTTCCGTGTAGATGTGTAATTCTTGTCTGTCGTGTTGAGAGACACAAAGACAACACAGTGTTGAGTCGTGGTGTAATTAACATCTAAAATAATAAACAACGTCAACTATGCGGTGTGCTTGTTGGATAATCGAATGACAACTCCGAAAGCCGAATTGTTGATGGGGATCATTAATTCAAACTTAAAAAAAAATAAACTAGCTTTTTGTTGACCTGAATAAATTATTCGGCAAATGGAATGAATATTAAAACAGTTCCGTTTTCGAGCTATAACATAACACGAGATTAGAAAAATACATTTAGTCTAGACGGGGTTCCCAGTAAATCATAATCGCTTTGGCATTAACAAGTTTACAACCGAAGCCGGTCGCGTGACTGTATGTACATCGGCCGGCTCTAAGGTTAATTACGACTTGTTTTTTTTAAATATCCATCTCTAATGTCGGCGTGCAAGCGTACTTGATCGATATGTTGACAGACCTTTCTGTCTGAACCATCACTAATTGTTTCGTTTGAAAATAATCAACAAAATCTTGGTTGCAGTAAGTTAAAAGATATAGTATATTGTAAAATAATCAACTAGCGTTTAAATAAATTAAACCTATTAATAATAAGATTAACCGTATTGTGAGACAAGCACTGTTAATCTACGAATTTCAAAAATTTCTTGACCAGTTTAACAGAATAACAGAAAATCAATGGACTCGAATGGCATGGCTCGTATGTGCGTCCGACCAATTCCGTACCTGTCGAATAACTTGAAGCACGAAAATAACTCAGGGGCTGTTAAAAGGCGAAATCAAATCCACCAAAATTTCAACATAATTTTTATTGATTATTTAGAGATCGTGAGATGCGGTCTGGTTGACGTAGGTTTTAGAACAACATTTTCTTTATCGTGCCAACGTTTCAATATTCATTTAGATCATCGTCAGTGCCTGGAATTTATAAACATTGTTTAAATTGTACAAATACATGTAGGATGTGAAAAAATGAATTTATACAATGCTAGAAATTTTAGACTCAATCAAAGTATTTGTACTCACTCAAAGTGTTTGTTTTCTGTGTAGATGGTCATTATTGGGTGTCGTGTTGAGAGTGCCAGTGTTGATGTGTTATGACTATAAACGTTGGATTTTGAAGGGATGGGGAAGGAAGTTCAGATTTCGTCATCTAATCTCACCAAATATATAACACAGTCATTAGATTCACCTCACGTCAAGCATTTCTACATAGTCTAATTTTTCAACAATTTAGCTTTCCTTTCCCTAATTATCCCTGCCTATATAATCCTGAAAGGATAATCAGGCCGAACCATTACCCAATCTTTCCCAGAGTCGGCTCCTTTTACCTCAAAGAATTTCATATAAAAATGTTTTCTGTCCAAACATAAAACATCAATATCTCACCTGCACTCTCAACACGACACGCAATAATGACACATCTACACAGAAAACAAGCACTTTGAGTGAGTACAAATATTTTTATTGAATCTAAAATCGTTAGCATTGTATTCATATTTTTTCATATCCTACATGTATTTGTTCAATTTATACAATGTTTATAAATCCCAGGCCCTGAAGATAATCTCAAAGATCGAAACGTTGGCAAGATAAAAAAACTATTTTTCTAAAACCTATGTCACACCAGACCGCATCTTACGATCTCCAAATAATCATTAAATAACGGTCACTAAACACCACACATAATTTTTAATATTAAAGGAAATAAAATCATGTAATTGAAACGAGTAATTTCACTGACAAAAGTGAGGCTTTTCTTAACTCATCCCATATGGGATCCAAGTATAATGTGGTAGTGTGAATATAATTTATTAGCGTGAATTTTAGGCGTGATCTCCAATTACCCCCAGGCATATTGAGTATTTTTAGCCAGGGCCAAAGAATTGTGGTTTGGAAGTCGTCCGCAATTTTAACCCCAGGCACATCAAGAACTCCTGAATAATGTGAAAGTAATTTGTTAGCGTCAATGGAGAGACTTATCTCCAATTAACCCAAGGAATATCGAGCGTATTAGTAATAAAATGTGTGTGAATGTCATTTTTTACGGTTAATGGAATGTATCATCTCAAATAATATCCGAAAAAATTCCGCAAGTACTTTGGCGTTATAATTTAGAAATAATCATTAAATAAATAATGTAATTTATTATCTATTAATTAAGCTTTATAAAATGCATTGGTTGAGATAAAAAGTCAGTGTCACGACCGGGATTCGAACCCACGACTCTTGGCTAAATACGCCGCTGCTCTACTACTTGTGCTATCGTGACTTCGATCTACTCGGACACCAACTTCCCATCTCAAACTCGCCATTCGAATCTTCCCTTCTTTTTGCCATTTTTCAAATGTAGTGTAATCTATTCGATTCTCCGCGACAAATGTAATGGCCACGGAGAGCTTTGGTGAAGATATACTTAATTTTACTTAATAAATTCATTAGAGTTTGTAGACCTATTGACCGAATAACGTTTTTCAATTAATTAATCTTTATATAAGGCTTTTGTTGAAATAAAAAAGGAGGGAAATTGAAAAACGGCAAAAAGGTGGGAAAAGTCGAAAGGTGAGGTTGAGATGGGAAGTTGGTTCCCGAGTGGATCGAGGTCACGATAGCTCAAATAGTAGATGATGGGGTTTGGTCTGCGAGTTGGTGAACTACAACAAAGAACTGCAAACAATAACAAACATTGCAATAAAATACGGTTACAAAACAAACACCATACAGAAACTTCTAAAAACCAAAACAACGAAACACAAATCAACAACAAATGGACAACATTCACATACACAGGAAAAGAAACCTACAAACTAACAAACCTGTTCAACATACTCGGACTGAAAAGAGCACTAAGGACCAACAATAACACAGGTAAACTACTAAAAAGAAACATAGACACAACTAACCCGCTTGACAACAACGGTGTTTATAGCATCACATGTCAATGCGGATACACTTACATCGGACAGACTGGAAGGAAACTAAGAGATCGATTCAAAGAAAATCTTAGATCCTTCAGAGACAATGATGGAAAATCAAATTACGCCACACACTTAATACACTACAACCACGAACCAAACACAATAGAAACAAGCATGACATTAATACGAAAACTAAACATACTAGAGAACCTCGAGATATACAAACAAATAACACTAAAAGACGGAAAACTTATAAACGCACAAACAAACTCACAATCACACACCACCTTCACACCACTAAAAACACTCCATAACAAAAAACGAAAACGTTCAGAAGAACAAAACATCGCAACCAACACCAGAAAAAAACAAAAAACCAACAACGCACAAATAATAACTGACAATGGAAATAACCGCCACCAAGACCGGCCAACGAGCACGGAGACCACGCCTCCTAACCCAACGCCCCCAGCGACAAGCGACGGACGCAACACTATATAAACCCCACTCAGACTAGATGACAGACAGTTTATCACTGAAGATGGCGTAGTGCCGAAACGCGTTTGCATAACTCAAACAAAAAACCCGCGAGTGAAGACAGACCCAGTAGTGCCCGTGTGCCGGTTCAACATGAGATAGCTCAAATGGTAGAGCAGCGGCGTACTTAGCCGAGGGTAATGAGTTCGGATCCCGCTCGTTACACTGACTTTTTTTATCTCAACCAATGCCTTATATAAAGATTAATTAATTAAAAACGTTATTCGGTCAATCGGACCACGAACTCTAATGAATTTAGTAATTTATTATCGTGAATGGGGCGAATTCTCTCCAATTACCACAAGGATATCTCGTATCTCAGGTAGTACGAATGAATTGTGGTGAGTGAGTGTAATTTATCAGTGAGAATGGAGGGCTTGTCCCCAATTACCCTAAGAAATCTCGAGTACTCTGGAGTAGTCTGAATGTTAACCTGACCAGAAATGTTTTATGTTGTGCCAGTTTTTATTTGGATTTGTGGTTGTTATTTGTACTATTTTCTCCAGAAATTGACGAGGCACTGAAGTGCAGATAAGCAAGCCATAGTACAAAGAAAAGTGAGAATCGATTACAGTCATAACTTGTTCGGAATAAGAGGAAATGAATAAGTAGAATTAAACAGGATTAGAACGAGAGGAAAAAGGAAAATAAAAGCAAAGAAAGAAGGGAAAGTAGTCCGATAAAGTTTGCCCTAAAAATTTCTAATAATGTAAAGAATGCTACCCTATGTAACTGTTCTACGCTATGATTACTATTATTACACAGCACATAACAACAACAATAGCATTATTTAAAATCTAAAGATTATCTTTAGTAGTCAATAGAAATAAGAGTTAATGGAACATAAAATTTATTAGAAATAACACAAGGCTATGACATTATTGTTTAAAAATATATATAATAATAATAAATCTATCAAGCCTAGTAGAAAACGGTCACGTATTGATACACGAAGCGAACCAGTGGGCGTAAAATAAGATCAACCCGGAAAACCATGGGCCGTAGTATTTTAAGGGTCAAAATATACGGTCTGCCCCGACTAATACGGAACAACGGATTATCTCGTTTATTGTCCGAGATAGGGGAAGAAAAATTAAAACTGTGATCCTCGTTTTCTGTCTGACGTAGATTTCGAAAATTTGATCAATTACTTATTACGCCTATGCTTCATACAACTGAGAACAGACAACTGAAACATAATTTTTTATGAACACAAAATAATGTTTTAATAACAGATATTGTAATTTATCTTTTTAGGCAAACATTTTATAATTGACAGTCTTTCGCGCCATCCCTTGCAGTTTTCTGCAATTAGTATTATTTTCTTAAATTATTATATTAAAATTCTTTAATTTAAATTAACTTTTTATTAGAACGGATTTATTACTGGATTCCGGGACAACTCGTTGGTGAATATGTGCCGTTTATTGGTTCACCCAGAGCTAGTTCAAGTCACGTTTTACGAAGTTCCCTTTGGTTGAATTTTCCCATTCTTGTAATATGGGCGATATGAATTTTTTCTGTCCAAAACTCAACTTTATTGTCTGGAATGCTTTCCGTTCTATAATATATCCCGGTAACAAAAATACCTATAATTTATTTTTTGAATGGCCGAAGATATACACCACATTGTAAAGTACGTAACACAGGATTCAAAAAATCAAAGGAAACGAACTAATTCAATGAGTTCAAACATTTTGCCATAATTTTGTCATTTTTTGACCAATTTAAAATCGGACTGAGCCATTGTTTTTAGCGTAAAAATCCTTTATAAATTTTCTACAAAAAAGGTAAAAAATTGAAACTACACTAAAAATATTAAGCACTTTTTTCTTTTATAGCGTCATTGGTTCAAAAAAATTCAGCCTGGCCATTTGAAAAAGACACTCCTTGTATATGCACATTTACACTCTGTAGTATTTTATTGATATCCCATCTTCCGTTTGATTGTTGATGACAGGTTTTTTATTGCAAATAGAGATGATATTTTTGCGCCCCCTAGTGTGTACTTAGAGTCAATACATTTATTAGCGTGTGTATTGTGAGAGGGTTGTTGGCGGAATATTGCTTACCTCATCGACACTCAATTCGATTAAGTATATAAATGGATTTGAGTGGGTTTGTATTTTTGGAACTGATTTCGTTGAGCGGGGGGCTGAAATAATTTAAGTGTTGATAGCTATTGAAGTTGGCTTGTTGACCTTGTTGGCTCGAAGGACAGGACGGGGTTCTGTCCGAAGGACCCCGGACTGCCAACCCCTGGGGAGGGTGATGCTCGAATCGTAGCAGTAGTTAATTAAAAATTACTAAAGCTGGAATTGCCAGTGGACTGTCAGACATGATACTCACATCTGTACATGCGTGTGCAGATTTGGGCTTATACAGGGTGTCCTTTTTAGAAGTCCCGACTGAATTTCTCTTGGACCAATGACGCTATTACAAAAAGTACATTTTAACATCTTTTAGACTACTTTAAAAATTTTACGTTTTTTGGAGACAAATTATACATTTGAACCTCGGCCCAGTTCGACTTCAAAATTTCAAATTCGACCCTATACATCCTGATACATCATTTTAAACGATTTCTTACGCTGAAAACAACGGTGCAATCGGGTTGTGATAATAAAAGGGATATAACGCTTCAATCGAAATCGTACAGAATAACTTAAACTGTTATGGTTTCTAAAAATATAAAAAGCATAATCTTTCAATGTAAACATCTTACATTGTATTTTATATAATGTTATTATTTTTTTTACAGATCTAACTTATCCAGTTTATAGCTATAAAAATTCATTTCTGTATGTATTTAAAATTCATGTTGAACCGGCACACGGGCACTACTGGAGGTCTGTCTTCACTCGCGGGTTTTTTTGTTTGAGTTATTCAAACGCGTTTCGGCATTACGCCATCTTCAGTGAAAAACTGTCTGTCATTTAGTCTGAGTGGGGTTTATATAGTATTGCGTCCGTCGCTTGTCGTTGGGGGCGTTGCGTTAGGGGGCGTGGTCTCCGAGCTCGTTGGTCGGTCTTGGTGGCGGTTATTTCCATTGTCAGTTATTATTTGTGCGTTGTTGGTTTTTTGTTTTTTCCTGGTGTTGTTTGCGATGTTTTCTTCTTCTGAACGTTTTCGTTTTTTGTTATGGAGTGTTTTTAGTGGTGTGAAGGTGGTGTGTGATTGTGAGTTTGTTTGTGCGTTTATAAGTTTTCCGTCTTTTAGTGTTATTTGTTTGTATATCTCGAGGTTCTCTAGTATGTTTAGTTTTCGTCCTTTTTGTGCGTTGTGTATTAATGTCATGCTTGTTTCTATTGTGTTTGGTTTGTGGTTGTAGTGTATTAAGTGTGTGGCGTAATTTGATGTTCCGTCATTGTCTCTGAAGGATCTAAGATGTTCTTTGAATCGATCTCTTAGTTTCCTTCCAGTCTGACCGATGTAAGTGTATCCACATTGACATGTGATGCTATAAACACCGTTGCTGTCTAGCGGGTTAGTTGTGTCTATGTTTCTTTTTAGGAGTTTAGCTGTGTTATTGTTGGTCCTTAGTGCTGTTTTCAGTCCGAGTTTGTTGAACAGATTTGTTAGTTTGTAGGTTTCTTGTGTATGTGAATGTTGTCCATTTGTTGTTGATTTGTGTTGACCCAGTGGTGCCCGTGCGCCGGTTCAATATGAGTTCGCCAACTCGCAGACCAAACCCCATCATCTAGTATTTAAAATTGTTTAAATATTAATAGCAATAACCGATATAAGATAATAGGTAGGAAATAAATTGTATTTTCCACAATAGGCTATTGTGAAAACAATTTATTTCCTACCCTTTATCGTATTATGAAGTTACACAATATTTGGATGGATCGTGGGTTCGAATCCCGCTCTTGCCATTGACTTTTTTATCTCAACTGAAAACCTTAATTAATTGTAAGATATTAATTGGTCAAGCGGACCACGAAACTAGTGAATTTAATATTGTTACCAATGTTATTAAAGTATGAAAAACATGGGCCCAAAAGGTTGTAAATTTTGAGGCTGCTAAATCACACATGATAATCGAGTAGTGACATTTATTTGCTTTGTTGCTTTAAAATTTCCATTGGTATCGGTCGAAGGAGCCGAGAGATGGATGTGACATTGATGTTCGGTTTTATTACGATTGGCGACACAACTCCTTTTCTGAGTTTGTCAGTTTGTCAGGGCAGAAGGCCGTCAACTCTTTGGTTAATCGCCAATACGGAAATCATTGGAAACCCTTTTAACAGTGCGTGGCCAGGAAGAAGGCCCGCTGGAGGGCGGCAATGGCCGAGGGGGAAAAATAAATTGCGGGTTATTTCCGAACGAGCGGAGCCCGGCTTTCAATCCACTGGGGCCCCTCCTATTTAGACCATTTAATAAATTGATGGCTGGAACGGGAATTTGCTTAGTTTGGCTTTTACCTCGGCTCGCTTCCATCCTTTTTTTGTACTACCGTGTCCAGGGTGGACGATGGCAAATGGGCATGTTTGTCATTAAAGTATCGACGTTATTCTTAGAGATAAAAACTAAAACTAAAATCTTTCTAAAATTTTTGAACCATTGAAGAAATACATAACATAATATCAATACCATAGATTTAATGGTACCGATACGAAATTTGTTCTCTACATACTTTTATTTTTCAGAACTTAACAGAAACACAAAATAGTTAAAAACTTTTCTATTAATAGTGTTATTAATGCCATTTATAATTACAAAAGAGAAGAATCAGATTATTTAAAGCTCGGAAAAAATTATATCTCCATGCTAAAACTTGCGAGTTGCCAAATTTACTAATCTCTGCCTGTAGACCGCACGCTAAAACACAGCCATTCGTACTTTTACTAAATGTTAGGTTTTTGATCCTCTTTTACTTTTATTTAGGGTGGAAAAGAGTTTATACTTTATAAGTTGCAAGAAACATCTCTATTTCTATATAACTTTTCTCTCTGCCTCTCCTCTCTTTCCCTCTCCCTTTTTCTTCTACATTTCTATTTCTACCTCACTCTCCTCTCTCTCACTCTCTCTCTCTCTCTCTCTCTACTTTTCCCTTTTTCAATCTGATCAGTTTTTTGCTCAGTTTTTCAGTTCGTTTCTTTTCTTACTGTTTGTTTTGCTCTTATCATTAATCTATTTAAATGTTCCCTCACTATTTTATCTATCTCTGCTTCTCACTCTCTGTATTTCTCTCGATTCCTCTCTCTCTCTCTCTCTTTCTCCCTCTCTCTTTCTCTCTCACTCTCTCTTTCTATATATCTATCTATCTATCTATCTCGTACTGTCTAGGGTTTTTCACACTCTCTTTTATTTGTATATTTATATACCTAATGATCTTTCGAAGTAGATATTTATATATCTCTATCTCTTTTTTTACTGTTTTTTCAGGTTTTCAATTCGTTGTTGTATTTTACATTATCTCCATCATCCTTTTCTTACTGTTTGTTTTGCTCTTATCGTTAATCTATTTAAATGTTCCCTCACTATTTATCTATCTCTGCTTCTCTCTCTCTCTCTCTCTCTCTCTCTCTCTCTCTCTCTCTCTCTCTCTCTCTTTCTCTTTCTCTTTCTCACTCTCTCTCCCTCTTTCTCTCTTTCTCTCTCTCTCTCTCTTTCTCTTTCTCACTCTTTCTCCCTCTTTCTCTTTTTCTCTCTTTCTCTCTCTCTCTCTCTTTCTCTTTCTCTTTCTCACTCTCTCTCCCTCTTTCTCTCTTTCTCTCTCTCTCTCTTTCTCTTTCTCACTCTCTCCCTCTCTCTCTCTTTCTCTCTTTCTCTCTCTCTCTCTCTCTCTCTCTCTCTCTCTCTCTCTCTCTCTCTCTCTCACACTCTCTAAGGATCTACACACTCCCTTTTATTTGTATATTTATGTACCTAATGATCTCTAGAACTACGTATATTAGTATAAGTATTTCTTTTTCTACTGTTTTATTTTTTACATTTTTCCCATTGTTTTGTTTCATTTTTCCACCCTAATTTTTTCTACTCGAAATGTCAAAAAGCCTCACAAACAACCAAATTTATAATAACAAACACATGCACTTTAGTTTTCCACATGCTCCAGTTTAGCCGACCCCGAAATCATATTTCATATTTTAATTCGGCAGCTGAGGAAGGGGCTAATGAAATTTACACACGGCTACTTAAAACGAAAACGTCAGCTAAAATAAATTAAGTGGATGCCGGGCAACGCCTTAAAACGCGATGTTGTTGCGCGCTCGTGCGATTCTAGCATGAACATAACTTTTCTTTATCAGTGAAAACGATCACTCTCTCGCCTAGGAGTTAACATTACACCCCACGCACCGTACTGATATACTATCCTTATTTTACATGGTTTTCCAAGCTTCTATGAAATAGACAACCATTAATAAAACCGACAAAAATATACTGGTTTAATAGGAGCCTCCGGTGGGCTGAGCGGAATGGTGTACAATTTGCAAATTGAAATTGAATTTCTCCCAAATGGACGGAAAGGGGTGGAGGCTGTCGTTAGAAATGCGCGCTGCGCTGTTGAAAGCTTGAAAATATGTCACCCCCTGTTAGTAATTCTCTTTTCCTTTGGTATTTATATGAATCTGTTTTATATGCACATACACACTGAAACCTTTATAATACACGAAACATGTTAATACATTAATAACATGCTACATCCTTGTAAATTACAATATAAATAATTGATATTATTAATTCAATTAATTATTATCATTTCAACGCAACCTAATTTTTGTATCATTTTCTATTCACAAAAATTGATAAAGCGCAAATAAATTAATTTGTATATGCGTAGGATCCTGATCTTTCCGAAAGTTATCTCTGAAGAGGGGATGTGTGAGTCCCGAAATAAACTGCTCAAAAATGAATAGGTATGTTGGCAAATTTGCAGTATTTACTTTCCCTAGCATTTTTATTTTACTTTTATTATAAATTGAATTAAAATGTATAGAAATTATTGTTTTTTCTGAGGGAAAATTTAATTAAGATATTTTGAAAAATAACAAAATAAAAGGGCTTAATTCCATAATTTTTTGGATACAATAATTTTTTTAAGCCATTTAATACCGTGTATAATGTCCTCCCTTAGCTAAAACCTCTCTGCACCTGTTGGGCATTCAGTTAGTAAGGTTGTCACTTATTTCATAAGAAATTTCACTCCATAGATGTTGGAACGCTGTAGTCAATTGTTGCAGGTCAACTGGCTGCGGATGGTGATCAAACAGCCTTCTCTGCAACGCTCCCACATGTGCTCAATGGATTGAGATCTGGAGACAATGGGGCAAGGGACCTCTATGAGATCTGGCATTGTCATCCAAGAATCGCAATTCAATTGAACATAACGGACTGCGGTGAGGTTTTCTTCAATAATATGGATTCCAGTTCGTCCTCCAGTGTAAATCCAAGCCCAGCCCATTACACCTCCTCCAAACTGCACCTAAGAGAGCAAGAATTGGGGCATCGTACGCATCCCCTTTTCTCGGTAGACTGTTGGGCGCCTGCTATCACTATACAGACAGAAACGCGACTCATCAGTAAACATAATAGCATTCCAATTGGTGTTCTCTTCTAGGTACTTGCTTCTCCGTAATCTCCTGAGTTGCTGGAGGTGGTCTCAAAGGGGCATACGGTGTGAGGCCAATTTACCACTAACGATAACGAATCTTTTGTGTTGATACAGGCCTTGCCAAAACATTCTGTACTTCATTTAGGATCTGACGGACACTTTGGAAAGGCACTCCATCTTGCAGCAATGACAACATTGGTATCTCCTTTGTCTCGGAAGGTAAAGCCCGAGAGACAGCGGTCAGAGAAACGCCAACTGCCTTTGCGATATCCACTTGCCGATGATCTCGATGACTCGTTCTCACAATAATTTTGCGAACTTCCGGTTCAATATGATGTCTTAGTTAAAGAGAATACAACTGGATTAAATTGGAAAAAAGACGAAAAACGTTCTTGTTGAAAAAAAGAATATATAGGTTAATTTAATTGAAATTAGTACCGGGGTAGCCGAGTGGTTAGCAAGAGAGACTCTCACGCCGCGGTCGTGGGTTCGATTCCCACCGTCGCCTCTGGCCCTTTTTTCCCGATAACCCCCAATTTGAACACACAAGAATTCGTACTATGGCTAATATGCAAGATCATAAGGCCAATAAAAAAAAAATTAAATTAAAAAAAAAATTAGTAGAATAAGATTAAATTGCAAATATCCCTATTCATTTTTGAGCAATTTACATTCCATACATACAAGCGAGCTGCTTATTATTGTTCCAAGTTTTTAACAAACTGACCACTGATTGTATAAACAATACCTTCATGGAAAAACTGGATTTCATCTACAATTTGCTACCTTTATTATCTGCCAAAAACTGGGTTGAAATAAATGTCTTAAATCCCACCCATGATTCCCCATTGAAAGACTTAGCCCGGACGTACACAGGGACCGTATAGGACCAACTTAAATTCGGCCGTGTTGTCAAAGTACGCCGCGTTCTCCCGTCTACGAGCACGATTCTATGGAGATGGGATTTTTCGATCGCTTCGGTCGAATTATTGTATAACAAGGGTAGTTAGGTACATATTTTGAGGTTTTTTTTCTTGAACATGGTCACCGAAAAACTAGTTACCGCAGTTCAAGATCACTCTCCCTTGTAAGATATGCGAAACAAGAATTACCACGGTTAACCCAATATTTTGGTTCTTTTGCCCTCCATCTCCTCATATGGTAGTGCCCAATAACAATAACATATCCATGACATCCATTTCGATTATTTTTGTTATCGGCAACCTTGTGTAGCACGAAGAGATATAATTGGTACTTGACGAACGAATGTCGCTCCAGTTGTTCGATCGGCTCCTCTGCCGGTCGTCTGGTGAGAAGGCCGTTCTCGGCATCAGTGGTTTATCAATGTCAGTTGTTTTTAAACTTATTAACCTGGAGAGAAGAGAGGATAACCAGGAAACGGAACTCAGCCAAGTCAGGGTTTAATTTAAAAAACCCTAAAAAAACATAGGAGAAATGAAGCGGAGGGTTGGAGCGCCGGCGAAGAGAAGAAGAAGCGGACGAGAAGAGAGAGACAAGAGGGTAATGACGAACAAGTGCAGTCCTGCATACCCGAGTAGACAGGCGGGCAAAAAGGTGTCGACGATTTCTTATGTGCAGCCGAAGCCACCGCGGATCGAAGGATCAGGATAGATACCCGGAAAAGGATTTGTGGCTGTCATGAGAAGGACGATTTTCCAACCATCCGGGGCGAGTAAGGCGTCGATCTCAGTCTAGTAAGCACGAAGAAATACAGGAGAGGATGTCACTTGTCGGATTTGACACCTTATTTTCAGCCGAAGTCACTACTGTTGCTAAGGCCCAGGATGGAAACCCCGAAAGGGATTTGCGGCTGCACAAAGGAGGACGACTTTCTCACCGTCCAAGATGAGGAAGGAAACACACGGGCGACCGAGGATGTCCGCAACTAAGTTGAACCTTAAGTACCGAATGAGGCCTATGCACATTGTACTATATTAAAGTTTTATGTGGCTCACTGAACATATTTCTGTTATTTTTTCCTGTCTTTATTTCGTTGGTTACCACTAACATTAATTTGGGATAATTTATTTGTTAAGGACATTTTTCAATTCAGTAGGTTTGTTTTAACAAAGGTGTTATTACATTATAATTTGAGAATATTTTATTAAACCCATTATATTTCGTGGTCCCATTGACCAAATAACTTCTTTCAAATAATTAATCTTTATGTAAGGTATTGGTTGCATTGCAAAAGTTAGTGTCACGAGCGGGATTCGAACCCACGACCTTCGGCTCAATACGCCGCTGCTCTAACCACATGATGAAGTCACGATAGCTCAAGTGGTTAGAGCAGCGGCCTATTGAGCCGAAGTTCGTGGGTTCGAATCCCGCTCGTGACACTAATATTTTCATTTCAACCAATACCTTATATAAAGATTAATTAATTGAAAAAATTGTATTTTATGTTTTACTTGAATACAAAATCACTATTTGTGTAGTCATCTACGTGTTCAGAGGGTGGTGAAATCTTTGAGTTTGGATTTTCCTCTCTTCTCCAAGTGCTAGGGAGGTTTTTTAAATATTGACTTCGCTTATTTTTGATTCCCTGAATTATCACCTACTATTTACCCACGCTCACCTCCCGAAAATAAAGTTTTTCGTTCAATTTTGGGCCGTAATTTTTCAATTCAAATTCTCCCTTTTTTTGAAAACATGAGGTAATTTATCTTATGAATATACCTTAATACAATAAAATCATTATTCAAATGAGTGAATGATTCTTATTAGCCACTTTTTACTATGACTTGTTTTAAGAAGTTTGCTATAAAGCAGTTAAGTTGGAATGTTGAAAAAGGTATTTTTCAGGTATCTCGACTGCCATGAAAATGTCGGAGAGGGTTTTCATTTAAACTCCCGTGGCTTTGTGCCGTGGTCCTAATGGAGTATTAACGTTGCCACTATCACTAAAACCGGTTGAAAAATTAACATAAGTGTGCGAATTAGGTCTGGCCCGCATACACTTATGTATATTAAAGTTTCAGAGGCCTGCGAAAGGGGCAATTAAGGGGCCCTGATGGACCCGGGGAAAAACGCCTTTCTCACTCTCCTTTACGTTTTAATTATTTTTAATGGGGAGAAGGGGGTTGTTTTAATTGAGCCAATGCCGCAAAACCACCCCCGGGGGTGGTGGCTGCTTTCCGGAGAGTTAAAAATTGATTACTCCCATAGCAAAATGAACATCAAACGCTATGCAACAAAATTTATTGTGCACTCCCAAAGCTGTCGTATTCCGAGAATTTCACTAGATAATTGAATTTTTGTTTACTCTCTGGTTTCTTTTCAAGAGACCCAAAGACCGCCTGTTCTCGACAGTTCGTAAAAGCTTTTTGTTTATCAACACTTTATCTTTTTAAAATAATTTAAAAACTCCATAAGCTTCCACCACTGATAAAAATATCAACATGATATCGTTATTTATATAAAATTTAAAAGCGTTTCCTTTTTAACTTAATCCGTTTATATTTTTTCAAGAAGAACTGACTTTCAGCAATAGCCAACAAAAATTCTATAATTATCTTACAGTACAATTTACATTTTTTAAATTAAAAAACAGAAATAGTGCTAATAGAAAAAAGAAACTAAGTTTCGAGTCTTTCATCTAGATTTTTGAAATTATCGTTAATAAATTAGAATATGCTCATGATTTAGAAACCTCCGGATTGCAAAAAAATAAAATTAAGACTTGAATTTACAGCAAACGAGATAAAAGCACTTAGAACTTTACTGTTAAGAGATATATTTGTTAAACTCCTCATAAAACGAATTTACATTCTTACTAGTAAGTGGCCGCCGTTCACCAAGGGAGTATCCTAGGACCAACCCTTTAAACATTTTATCCCGCTACCCTAACGGCTAAATGTTTGCGGACGAAAACGGAAACATCTCATCACATTCTGGCATTCCTTGCAGAAAAAACAGCCGAAGATCACCTCAACCTGTGACTCCTGACAGCAAGACCTCCATTACTGACTGGTGTACTCGTGGCGCATCAAGCTAACCAAACAACAGAGCCAGCTCGTGACGATCCCACTTAGAAGTTTCAGCCGTAAGTAAGCTCCTCCTTTGGTTTTATTTTGACGGCAGACTTACATAGAAAATACACATAAAACAAAATAGGCAATTACTCAACTGAAGATACGGACAGCTCACACGCCTAGAATCCAAATCCGTAGTGAGTATACACAACAAATTAACAATATACTGGTACACGTACACGTAAGACACTAACTAATTACTAATCATTACTAATCAAGTTAGACTTACGGAGTCGAGCTGTGCAGGTGAGGAACCATTCGAAGAATCCAATCTTTTGAATGAAAATTCCAACGACACATCATTAACCTTCTACATAACCTCACCCGATTAGGAGTATGATATAACACGTTGACCCTTGACACGTTTTAACAAAGCCCGCACATGTGTTCGACATGGAGAGAAAGAGTGCTCGATTGTCTCACATGATTTAAGGTTGCAATTCCTTGACTACATACAGCAGAAGCGTAGGAATGCCACCCGATATCAGAATTCTCCTTGAGCACTGGTCCACTGTTCCGATTCTTAGAGGAAACAGAATTGTTTTATTGCATATAAAACTGGTAGATTAGTGTCTCTGGCGTGTGTTGAAAGAGAATGTATTTATTGGCGTGAATGTGTAGTTTGAGAGAGCCGATCGCGGAATATTCAGTACCCCATCGACCCGCAGCTAAGTTAGTTCTATGACGGGGTAAAGTGTGATGGGGGAATATCGAGTACTCCACCAGCTTGATTGAGTGAAAGGTATACAGAGAAGAAAGAGTGCATTTAAGAATGAACAAGAGTGTGAATAGCTTTGGATTTAGGGACTGCATGCCTTGTTCAAAATTCCTTCTTTTCATAGGACCTGGAGACCACCCTTAGCGGCTGGACGGGCAAAACCATGGTCTGACCCGGACTGCCAACATCAGGTATTCTCGATATGAAAATTGCACTTGAGCTCAACTTCAATGATCTGGGTACCCTGTGTGGGTTCTTGAAGGAAATTGGTGAGTTATATATTGGGTTGTCCGGAAAATAATGCAGGATTTTAAGTTTTCATTAAAAAAAATCTATATAAAATATTCTGTTTACGTTTACAGGATTNATATACATTATGCAGGGTGGGTGACCAAGACCCGAGGGGTTAAATGCATGGGTAGACTCGTACCCCATCACTAAAAGGTCCGGGACTTGGTCGGCTCACGTGTCCTGCATAAACCTCTTGGACTTGTTCACAAACCCCAAGATTTTGGACCATTTTATCTCGGGGAGTGATTTGGTGATGTCCTCTCCTTCAAAGTTTTCAAATCTAGACCTAGCATACCTATCACATTCTGCGAGGTAGTGCCTTGCCGTTTCTTCTTTTATTTCGCAGAAGCGGCAAAATGGATCTGGTAGGATACCCATTACGAAGATGGAACACACATTGATGGCCCAGATTTCCGCCTGAAAAACGGAGGTGTTATTGCCAAGAGGGGAGGAGATGCTGATTCCTAATTTTGGTATGTAAATTCCTGCACCACTCCCTCTACCTTTGAGAAGTGATCCATCTGTGTAGCAGTCTATGTTACGATGGACTATATATGGACTATATCATCATAGTCATCACTACGATGGACTATATCATCCAGACTATAATCATAATCACAACTACCTGAAAGTGCTTTTTCCCAGAAGGGGTTTTAATCTTTTTATCACTAACGCTTAATAATTGACCGTTAACCTTACTCAATAGTTGAGAGATTTTCGAGTGACCTATGTTATTGCACTTATGATTCCAGTGCATGATTGCAGATGCTAATTAATCTGTAGCAGCTGATTAGTGCTCTGACCTTAACCTCAATGTGAAGTGGTGATGTATTGGTTATGAT
This sequence comes from Cimex lectularius, assembly GCF_000648675.2. Lineage (NCBI taxonomy): Eukaryota > Metazoa > Arthropoda > Insecta > Hemiptera > Cimicidae > Cimex > Cimex lectularius. The sequence continues at coordinate 1,202,081 of NW_019392789.1, read as the reverse complement.
TTCAAGTGCTAGCGTGGGTGTAGTTGAAAATGCTCCTGTCATCATCAAACAGCCTATTCTTTGAAATGACCTTAATTTCCAATCCAGTCCAAACTCTGTACACGCCTGTATGTAGTACGCATGTTCGAGTGTGTGAAGATTAGAGCTTATATAAATCAGAAATCAATAATCCTAAACATTTTTTTCATTCTTAGAAATCACACTTAAACAGCAAATGTTAAGCATTGTGAAATTTATTCATGGGGTTCGGGGAAAGTGAACCTGTAATTTAGTGTTTTTCGAGTATTTTAGACAGCCTAACTTTGCTAATGAGAGCAAAAATACGCATTTTTGGTTCGGATTGGCGCCATGCTAAGTAATAAGTACTCACACAACTGGCTACTATATGGTCTCACCCTTATTAGGGATGCAATCTTGGTATGACCTAAGTATGATCTTTTCACTTCTGCCCTAGCACCTGTAGGCCAGAGGCCGATATATCTTATACATTTGTAGAGGCTAATTCCAATTAACACGCTAAAATTAGGCAAATGTAAATTTAAAAATGATGAACTGGTTGATCAAAACTTTTTTCTTATCAACTCCAAAACCATAGATTTTATGGATATTTTCCAAATAAAATTGGAATTAAAAATATATTTTTTGACTCTAATCACAGAGATTTGAATTGTAAGAAATCTATTAGAATTAGACTTAAAAAACTAAATGAGAAAAAAATGGTAGAGGGATTTGGCTCTAGAGGCGTTAAATATTTGCCCTAAACTACAAACTCAGACCCAGAAAAAGAATAATGAAACATTTGTAAAGTACATTCATCTGGCACTTCTCACCTGAATTTATTTTGTTCTTTTACCCAGGATTAATACTGGGGGAATAAAAGCCAAAACGAGAACGCGAACAACAAAAGAGAGTCGGACTTATTTCCGAGCTTTTTTAACGCCAGGCCTCGGATGAGATAACATTATCAAGAGGTGTTCCATTGGCGGAACAATTCCGTCGCTGGCTGTCATTTCTTTTCGTTGGGGAGAGATACTCCCCGGCCATTGTAGCGGCAACGGTTCATTAAATGAAAAGGAAGGTGTGTCGGAAGAGATATTGTAATGGTGAGGGTTAGTTAATGAAGAGGCGAGAACAAAGGCTTTGTGCCCGACCGTTTCTTGTTCCTGTTTTAGAGAAGGGCTGTTCTTTTCCATCCTCCTTAATTTGTGAAACCGAACCTCATCCTTCCCCGTTTACCCTCACCGCCATCTTTTCCCTTCAGAGTTTTAACGACTTACAATTCTTAGCGAACGAGCCCCCCGATACGTGACACCCCTTTACCTAGACTTATTTGTCTTTTAAGAGTATATGTCTTCTTTATAAAGACGTTCCATGTATTGAACAATTTGTTGTCACATCTCTCTTAGAATTTTGCACTCCACTAAAAACATACCCAATTTTAGATAACACATGACCTAACTTCACAGAAACTAAACAAACGCTTTGTAAAGCCGACTAAAGACATGTTACCCCGTGGTTTTATTTTAACAAAAAATTATCCAAATAGGAGAATACAATATCTTTCTAATTGTAAAATACTCCAAACACGACTCATTTCCAAGTAGAAACGTGGGATTTAGTGTTTATTTCTAATTTCATTCGGTTCATAATATTCAGTTCGTTTATTCAGATCTCAACTCAGAAAGAAAAAGATAATCGTAACAGGCTGCAATAAAAACAATGCAGACAATGGAAAAGATTCCAGGCGCATACGGCAAATAAACACTGCCCATATTCTTTCCACCCTGTATATTGAGTATTGACTGTGTACACATTGTGATTCTAAAAATTCTTAGAAAAAGAGTGGTTGAATAATATTTGCTTTATTTATTACTATTTGGAGATCGTGAGATGCGGTCTGGTGTGACGTAGGTTTTAAAAAATATTTTCTTTATCGTGCCAACGTTTCGACTTTATTGAGATCATCTTCAGGGCTCAAAGTGTTTGTTTTCTGTATGATGAGTTATTACTCTGTAGAAAATTTCAAGTTGTTTTGTATATTAAGTAATAGAGTTTTTTTTGTATATTAAGTAATATAGTTTTTTGTTTATTAAGTATTATAGTTTTTTTGTATATTAAGACGTGTTCATGTAGAAAAACGCTTGTTGGAAAAAAATATGTTAAACTAACAGAAAAATATAATTTCTATTATTTTTTTTTTCTTAATTTGCGGTTTTTACTTTTTCGTGTGATTTTTTAATATTATTTATTTTTACATTAAAGTTTTAGAACGATACATCTAAATCTTGGTAATGTAATTCAGTATCTAGAAGCATTCTATCATTTATTTTTAGTAGATAATTAATAGTAGATAATTAATATTTTATCTATTTTTATCTATATATATATTTATCTAAATAAGATTTTTTGCCATTGTCAAGTACCGAGCTTGGGGAACAAAATTGCAAAGCAGGAGTAGAAGCATCCTCGAGCCCAGTCAAAGACATTGTCATCCACAGTAGAATTGCAATCCGACAGCGAAAAGATGGAAAAGAGCCAACAATGGTAAATTTGGATGCGCCAGATAGGGAATGGCTACGAACTGCACCTAGAAAGCAGATCCGGGAGATCCTTACAGTTTGGATAGACAACTTGTGGCAGGAAAGATGGGACAGAAGCACCAAGGGATGGTTAACCCACGAGTTTCTACCCAGTATTGAGGACCGAGCAAGAGCAAAGTGGTTTCAACCAGATTTCTGGATCACACAAGTAATGACAGGTCACGGAAATTTCAACGCTTACCTGCACCGATTCCGTAGAGCCAACAGTCCTCTGTGTCCCGACTAAGGAGTTAATGACAGTGTCCAACACAGACTGTTCAACTGCCCCCTCCTTGAGAGTGTGAAGGAACCACTAAAGCTTATCTTCCGCCTCATATGGGCACCGACCCTCAACGAACTGGTTAAAGAAAAGAGGACATTTGAGGTCCTCAAGCCGTTAGCCGAGCTATAGTTAATAAAGTACCTGACTAGTTTCTTCTTTCTTTTTTCTTTTTTTCTTCCTATGTTAGATCTTAGCGTTTCCCTGAACTTTTAATTCCGGGATGGTTACTCCTTGTACTTATAATTATTAGTTATTTATTAAAATATTGTATATTTATCTTTATTAGAAAGTGTATCCAAAAGGATAAACCGGCAAAGGGGAGATCTATTAGTTAGGTAAATTAATAATAAAAAAAATATTTCCCTCCTTCCTTGGGTCTTCCCTTTCAGGGCAAGGTCGAAGAAAGCCGTTAAGCACAATAAGATCCCCTTAACTTTCATCCCATTTGAATTAGTTTAGTGGCCGTGGTCCGCCGGTATGGGGTCTCCCTTTGGTACGGCGGGGAGGTGGATGGGTAAAAAAAAGGCCTTATATGATCGATGCATATTTACCCATGTTATTATAAGTGTATTCATATTGGGGAGGGGAGTATCGCGAAACAAAGGCCAGAGGCGACGGTGGGATTCGAACCCATGACGGCGGCGTCACTCACGCTAACTACTCGGCTACTGCGGTCCCCCATTAAATTGAAATACCGGTAAAAACAATTGTTACAATTTATTTTTTCCTTTTTTTCCTATAAAGAATATGATAATACCATTCTTGGTTCGTCCTTTAATTTTTTTTTTAAGAACTAGGCTTTAGACCATAGAAATAAATAATACATTTATGTAAATCAGATTTCAACCCTTGCACACATCTCGTAAATCTGCGTTTGGGTCTCATCCTCTACTTATAAACATTGTAGGTGGAAACACACAAAGTTTCGTATGAAAGTTTACATAAATTTAACTGAGAAGGAAACCAAAGGAAATACATTCCCGAGCTTATTCTTGTTCGCTATATTATTAGTATTGAATAATAAAGCCTTACTATTATTCTGAACGTTATCGAATCTACTATCTTCACAGCCAAATATGAGAGAGGTATTAAAAAATATTTATAAATTTTGGAGACCAACGATTTATTATAATTAGAATAATCAGAAATAAATAACTTGTGATTATTAACAGTTTTCTTTAGACAAAGAAAGCAAGCAACAAACTCTCCCTAGCATTTTTCTTTAGCACATGCCACATATGTAATAACAATTTATTAATACTTTGGTACACAATTGGTATTAATAATTTATAATACCACAATCTCAGCTTAGTTCAATTAGGGTGTTATTGAAAAATAATACAGCATCATTAAACATTCATAAGTCGAGAAGCTGTGGGACGAGTTTTCATAACAAAATCTTTTCTTCCCACTATGAAGCAGAAAATGACCGGTGATAAAATTGAAAGGTTTGTGGACTAATGCATAAAATGGTGTCATCAGCTACCCAAATCTTGATGGCTAACGCAATCGAAATCCTGTTCTTGATCAGGAAAACACTCTTTTACGAGAGCAGTTACAACATTAACCACAACAAGATGACAGCGTAGTGTGTGTTTGATCCAGCATAATATAAAAACACTTCAGAATGGTGGAAATTGGTTTGTAGAAAGGCTTAGGAATTAGGCTAAAAATGTATAAAACATTCATTATTTTAGGAAACATGGTGTCTCAAAGGTAGCGGTTAAGAAAATTTTTCCATCAACACCATGATATTTTTGTGTGTGAAAATTGTTGGTTGTTAGGTTCAGCCAAATCACTGACCATCCCTAGATAATACTACATCACCATCATCACATATCATACAACTAATAATCTTCTTGAAGTTCGATGATATTCCGCCATCTAACCACTGATACAACACATTCACGATATACATACATTCAATCTCAATATAAATACAGAAACACCAAGACAATATGTATATTAAATACTATATACAGTAAAACTATCCTGTGTTCTCTAATATGGGAAAAGTGGACAGAAATAATCGCTGCCGATATTAAACATATTCTCATATCGGGAGAAATTTTCATATGCTCTCTATATGGAACCAAGGGATCGCTACACATATTATGTCTCTAATCAAATTGAGGGAACTCACCACTCCACCACTCACAAGCACATTCTTAATAATGATACAGTGTCATCTACAAGCTTTCTATATGGAGCCAAGGAACAGCACCTTTAATCAAGTGAGACACCTAGAATACATGTGGGGAAAAGTAACTGGCCCCGTATCAACCTCGCATGGCCTATTTTTAGCCAGGCAAGAACGCCACTCTTTTACGTTTCACATCTCTCAACAAGCCCCAAAATTCTGATATATTACCAGAAATTTCTCCATCACCCTTCATCGCGCATTTAGACATCAACACTCTTGTAATACACACATTTAAATCAGTTAAAACATCTATCACCAAAAATAGTATATGTACAACAATGACTCACCCTGTATATANTATATATACCTAAAACGCCTGAATAATATAGTATATGTACAACAATATATATGTATATATATACATATATTCCCACAAACACAGATAGATAGAGAAAGAGTGAGAGAGAAAAAGTGATGGGGGAAAGAGAGAGCGCTTTATCCCAATTTCCTCCAGGAATAGTGGACTCGAAGATTCGCTGTCGTGCTCGAGCACAATTCTATCGGGCAGGCCTTCCTACTAGCACCCTATATAGAACCAAAGAAAGACACCTTTCAATTAAGTGGGACACATTGAGCAATCTTTCTCAGCATCCAGGGAATAAACCTGAAGTTCCTGTGTGTCAACCGTCAATTCTAAGTCGGCTAACGATGATCCTTCTGCTTCGGTTTTGTACTTTCCTTTAACCCCCAATAAATTTATTTTTCTTAGAAGTTTGTATTTAAATACTGTATAGTTTTATCTTGGTTTTCATGCTTTTTTAAATTTTAGTTTTTAATATTTGTTTTTTAAACTTGAAGTGTAAAATTTTCGATGTATACGATTCCATGTTATATTAACAAAAATATGGTATAAATATATAATAGTGTAATGGTATGGTATAAATATTACATATAATTTTGCAATAGTTTTCTTTTCATAGGGTACGACTACATCTTTCAAAAGTACTCCTTTCTTTTTCAATAAAGGACTATAGGCTTTACGAGGGCGTAATAGGATGAATTTCGACAATTCAATAAAGCTCTCGATGACAATAGTGGAACGGTATCGCTTATAAAAGCCGGAGAAGCCGAATGATGGCAAGGGGTGAGTAAGTTGTGCCAGCGAGGGCAAACTTCTTGGACACGCAACATCTAACTTTGCTCACCTAACTTGCTATTTTCACCCCTGCCCCCTTTGCTAAGTACACTATTACCAAATTAGAACTCTATCTCAACTCCGGCCAACAACATCCCGTACGGAACGACTCCCCAACCTTGATTAGTACCCGGCCGTATTACTTTCGAATTCCCTACTCGGTACTCTCTTACATAAAAGCGTTTAAAAGATAAACCCAAGGATTTTTTTAAATCGACTATTGACCGTTACAATAAATTATTAGCTAAAACACACTTAACCCCACTTATACAATATAAATATTGATTATGTTAAACTTTGTTTAGTTTATTAAACGATAAAACCTTAAACATTTCATGCAGAGTAAACACATTTGATAAGTTAACAGTGTTTGTTAGTAAAACAATAATAATTTAATACCGTTGTATAATGTTACATTGTTCATTCAATTTAAACAGGACAAATATTGCCCACTAAATTTATAAATATTATTCTGATAATGAACTAATTAATTTTACCTAAAACAGGCCACTAATTCGTTACTTACAACATAAATTAAAACGTGAGTTTAAAGACAAGTTTACAAACATTTTATTATAATTATTTATTACTACTATTTTTAATTATTAATGCTTATAATTTTAGAACAATTAAACACAATAACAAACAAATAAAATTTCAAAAAAACAAATATTTTGTAACACGAAAACCACACTAAAAAAGAAATATAATTAAGTTTATGTTATATTTTCGATCATTTAAATTATAGCACTTGTCATGTGAATTTTTATAAGTTGTTTTTTCATTACATTATGTAGGATGAAACAATCTGATTTCAGTCGAAAATAACTACTGAATTATTAAAGAGAAGGTTTCGACCCTTAAAGTTTAATTTGTTGTATGATCAACATTATGGTCAAGGGGTAGATAAAAACAAAATTCCAATTTTGCCAAGCTTTCGACCTGGGCTTCAAGGTCATAATCAGGGCGTATATTTTCCAACAAATTAACAACAATTTATTAACGGTTATTTTATACTGTTCGCGCCAAATATCGCGAATTATAATTGTTTATTTTGTTTCCGAAATGCCGCTAATCTAGAATTTATCCTAGCTCTGTTCCCTTCTCACAATCCTGTCCTGTTGGTGCCTAGTCCTGCTCTAGTCCTGTTTGCTTCCGTCTCGCGTCCATACAGTCCACTATTAATTAGCGTCCAAGAGTGATTTTCTTTCAGTTTTAAACTTATTTTGAAGAAGCATTTTTTTTTCGTTTTGTTAATTATCGCGTTCAAAATAACGCGAGTGTCTCCTCCCGCATCCTTAATGTGACACATCATCCAGGGTTCGGACGGAGCCCCGAAGGTAAATAATAGACTAGGATTCTGTTTTACCTTTGGCCAGAGTTATTGCAGGTTCTAGCTATTAAACGGCTCTCCTCCCTGGTTGTCGTGAAAATCAAGCAACAGTTAACAAGTAAGTATTTTATTTTATTTTGTATTTCATTTAATTTTATTTTATTTTTATTGCGACAGAACAGCGCGTGAACATATACAAACAAACAATTACCCATTTTTGGCACAGGTAACTACTTACTACATTGAGTTTTTTTATATAAAGTTTGTTGTAAAAAGACATTTCAAAAACAACAATGGTAACTGTTAATAATTTATACATACACAATCGAAATCTCTAACCAAAAAATTATCTCAGCTATAAGATTGGGAAAATCACGTGAAAAAATAATCACACCTGTGACGCCCTTGCCCTTACAAATTGAGGCCTATTGTTTCAGGCATTCTGTCACCCTTTTAGAAGTTATCGAAATGGTTGAAGCCAAAGATACAGCTCTTTATAGAATAAAAATACAACGTTAAAAATTTACCAAAGCCCAATGAACACCTCCCTTGGCGAGCCCATCGACTGGGCTGTTTGTTTTTCCCTCAAACTTAAAATAGCATGACATACATGTGAATTTCAAAATTTCCATGAATAATTCCAATGTTACATTAATTAACTCAGAGAAGTGTGACCAACGTCGTTGTAAAATATAAATAAAAACACGTAAGGGATTAAGGTAAAGAGAAATTTCACATGAAATGACACCAAAATTTTATCATTCTCCAACGTTACTTCAGATGTCTTATGTCGGAACTCAAAAGAATTTTTAACTTTCAATTAAGTAAGGTTTTTAGGTGAGATAAAAAGTCAATGTCACGAGCGGGATTCGAACCCACAACCTTCGGCTAGATACGCCGCTACTCTACCACCTGAGCTATCGTGACCTCGATCCACTCGGACATCAACTCCCCATCTCAACCCCACCTTATGAGTTTTCCCTCCTTTTTGCCATTTTTCAAATGTCGTGTAACCTATTTGATTCTCGGCGACAAAAGAAATGGCCACGGAGAGCTTTAGGGAAGATATACTTCATTTTAACTATTTTAACTTAACGGTCGTGGGTTCGAATCCCGCTCGTGACATTGACTTTTTTATCTCACCTAAAAACCTTAATTGAATGAAAGATATTAATTGGTCAAGCGGACCACGAAAACTAGTGAATTGAATAGAATTTTTAACATTGTATTTTTCTTCTATAAAGAGCCGTATATTTGGCTTCAACCATTTTGATCATTTCTAAAAGGGTGACAGAATGCCTGAAACAATACGCCTCAATTTGTAAGGGAGAGGACGTCACAGGTGTGATTATGTTATCACTTACCCTTCCCAATCTTATAGCTGAGGCAATTGAGTTGAAAATTCGATTCTGTACGTATAAATTATTAAGTGTTACCATTCCTGTTTTTATAACGCCATTTCGCTACAAATTTTATTTTCAAAAAGAAAAACAAACAAACCCAATATAGTAAGTAGACACCTGTGCTAAAAATTGGTCTTTGTTTTTAAAATAACTGTTAATTGTTGTTAATTTGTTGGAAAATATACGCCCTGATGATGACATTGAAGCCCGGGTCGAAAGCTTGGTAAAGTTGGAATTTTGTTTTTATTCTACCCCTTGACCATAATACTAATCATACAGCAAAATAACTATTGAAGATCCACAAATGCGTAGGTCACATATAGCCCTCTACACGTGGTTCTTTCCCATTTGGCTTGTATGAATTTATTTGCATGATGGTTAAAGTATGCGTCGGTGTGATTGAATATCGAGTAGCTCACATGTCCACCGAATTAGTTCAGTTATATGTAGTGTGAAGTAAGAGAGGAGTCGACGGCCATTCGGTTGAAGGGTTGCCTCGGATTTTTAAAAGGAACAGGGCTGTTTTGCAGTCCACCATACTGTATAGATATCCTGTATTGTGTTTCATTGTTGATAACAGGTTTTTTATTGCACATAGAACTGATATATTTCTGACCCCTAGTGCGTTGAGAGTCAATATATTTATTAGCGTTTGTGAGAGGTTTGATGGCGGAATACTGAGTACCCCATCTACACTGAATTAGGTTAATTATATAATAGGTGTTGTAATTGATGGAGGGATATGGAATATTCCACAACCCTGAGTGAATGGCATCTACATAAGAAAGAATGTATTTAGGAGCGAGATTTGAGTGGGTTTGTATTTTGGAACTGATTGCGTTTTGCGTGTGCCGGTTGAAATAACCAAAGTGATGATAGCTATTGAAGCCCAACTTGTGTGTGGTGGATCATAGGAAAAGACTGGGATCTGACCACCAATTGCGGCCACCGGTCCCCTCGGACGTCAGAAAAAGTCCAGAGGCGACGGTGGGGATCGAACCCACGACCGCGGGATCTACTAGCCGAGAGTCTGACGCCTTAACCACTCGGCTACCGCGGCCCCCACTGATGTATGTATAGTGGTTGTATTGCGCGTCGTGCAGTCGAGTTGTAATCCCAAAAATTTCCTGATCGCCGTACTGACACATCATTTTAAAGGATTTTTTACGCTGAAAACTACGGTGATATCGGATTTTAAATTTATAAAAAAATGAATAATTATGACAAAAAGTTTGAAGAAAAAACAGTCAATTTCATTTGGTCATTTGGTTTGCTATTTATTAATCACATTTCCTGTTCGGATTGCCTGCTTTGTGTAAAGCTCTTTTTAACCACTCTTCACCCGTGTTCAGAGCGATAGTGTCAGGGGTGATGGATGGACAAACATTTTCTATCCTTATCCTATTTGAAACTAGACTAAAAAATATTAAACACATATTTTATTTGTATAGCGCCATTGGTTCATGAGAACTTCAGCCGGGCCATCTGAATAGGACACCCTATAAATCAGCAAATTAGTAACCAGTAAATGTTAATAATTATATTTTAAACGTAAATATGTTTAATAAATGGATAAATTTAAAGAATGGGGAAAATGTAAATATGAACACTAAATGTAATACATCATAGGGGATCAACGTACTGATACCCACATTGTGCAAACTCACTGCACCCCTTCCTTCAGCCACACTTTCCTTTTATTTTTATTGCTTAATGCTTGGCCAGTTTCTGAATGACCGAGCATTCCAGAAGGCTAGAAGTTTTTCTTTTCTTTTAAGTTCTCTACCTTTCCTTCACTTACTTATGTGAGCAGAAATGGTCCTGATGTTTTACTACTCATTCATAAACTAGCCAAGTGTTAAGAAATAAAAATAAAAGAACAGCGTTGCTCATAAAAGCAGAAGTGACGTGAGGTTACCGCATTGTATACATTACTATCTCGTAGTCTGATTTTTTTGTGAGGGAGTCTGGAAATTTTATCTTTTCTTTTGAGATCGATAGGCAAATTGTTGGTAGGGGGTCTTGAACTTGGCCCTTTTTTCCACGGTTAGGTTTTTGTTGGGATATCATACTTTTTTTCTTGCTTCAGCGTCCTGGACGTAGTTTTAGTTTTGTATACTTTTGTGTCAAATTTCATGTTTCTACCTATACGGTAAGTGCTTTATAATTCTGATGATATGGCTACTTTCTCCTCCGTAAGACAGAACTAATTTAAAGAAAATTTCAATTTTCAGACTTTCTTAGTTCTATTCCAACATAAGACCAACTTATGTACTTAATTTCATGTTTCGACCTATAGGGAAAGTGCTTTATATTTTGGATGGCGAGACTACACTCTCCCCCTTTCCTAAAGCGGCACTGATTTTGAGAATATTGAAATTTTCACATATTTTCATTTACTTAATATCAAAACCATAACGTTTTACCAAATTTCACATTTCTATCTATTCGATACGTATCTAATAATTTTGATGATCAGTGAGTCAGTCAGTGACAAAAATGAAAAACTTGAAATTCTCCCCTTTCGAAAACGCATAATTCTAAGTTCTAAAATGTTTACGATATCCTAAGTGACATAAGCATAATTTATGTTTTAAATTTAGGAAGCCTATCTTAAATGTAAGCAGAGAGTTGGTGAGAAAATCCGAGTGAATTGGTTCGAGAAAGATACACATTATGTTTGACATTACATATTGGAGATAGTTGTTTTGGACAAATCAAATTTAGAAATAACTTTTAATTATTTTTATCAGTTTATGCTTCATTATATAATTACTAATTAATTAAACACAATTTTTTTAAATGAAAAATTTGTGTCACAGGCGGGATTCGAACCCACGACTTTCGGCTAAATACGCCGCTGCTCTATCACTTGAGCTACGATATTTGATCGCCCATGCCACACACTACCCATTTCGTCTCCCCGTTTTACTTTTATTTCTATATGAAGCCGCGATTTGCGTACAATTTTTTATTACGAAAAAATTGGTATAATTAATTGAGAAAACAAATTTAAGTTAATTTAAAGCTCAAATAATATTCCAATACGTCAGTGTTGATTGATTAATTTGTTAATGAAATGTTTGTACGAAATGGAACAGAAAAGATGAGAGATGGTTAAGTGTTTGAAATGATTTATGATAACGAGTCAACCGCTACAACTTTCTCACCCATAGAAAACTCTTCCCTTCCGCTAGCGCATATCCGTCGACCATTTGGAACGGCAGACAACAAACGGCGTCGAAAGGGGTTTTGAAAAGTGCTTTCTGGGTGGAAACTTGTTCTGACCGGCGTCTGACGAAGCACGTTAAATTAGCCGGGGCTATTTCTGTTTCGTGCCCAATCTTTTGTTAAGGATTGACGGCGCCCCTGTCGAACAACATTTGGTAATTTATTGGTGAAGTTGCTGCACCCTGGGGAAACAACAACGGCAGTTCCTTCTCTTGCGCCCGTCTGGGGAAAGTTTACACGATAAAAATATAATCCAAGTCAATGACTTCTCTGGACAATAAAAACTTTTTTCATATTCAATCTCCAATTGTTCGTTCCTTTCCCAAATTATCTACTAATTTAAACCGCCCATTAGATAATAAGCGGGACAAGTAGATTTTTTTAACCACAAATTAATTACGTTTTAATTTACTACATATCTAAATAAATTTTTGAAAAACGTTAAGCCCTGCGTGTTCCTTCATCTCTAGATCACATGACTAAAATAGTACTTAATAAATAACTGAAACATTTTGGGTACGTATACTGAAGTGAGGGGACTGGTGCCTCCGAAATAGGTATAACGACAATAAAAAATCACCTTTAAAACCATCTTCCAATAAACCAAAAACGAAGAAGAGGAGAATAAATCCTATGTGCATTGTAAAATGAGAAAATCCGAATAACCGTTTCATCGAAATATGAAAATAAAACTATTCATTTTTTTAAGTAGAGAGATTTGATTTGAGATAGTGCAGAGAGAAAAAAGACAAAATGATAGCAATTGATTTGTATGTAGCTAAACGATAGGCAAAAAGTACTGAGATAGTATCAAAAAGCCAAAGAGTACGAGAGTTGGAAAGATAGATAATAGATAGAAGTAGAAATGTAGATAGATTCATACGTGAATATTTATATACAGAGAGAGAGAGAGAGAGAGAGAGAGAGAGAGAGAGAGAGAGAGAGAGAGAGGGTTAAAAAAGAGAAAAAAGAGTGAGAGTGAGAAAATACCTCAAAAAACAGGCAAAGAACCAATAAAACATTTGAGATATCGACTTTTCAAAGATTTGCAACATATAAAAGTGAACGAGGTAGATAAATAGATAGAAAGATAGATACAAAAATAGATGTATCGATCGATATAGAGAGGGAGAGATAGAGGCAGAAAGAAAATATCTCAGAAAAACAGGCAAAGAACCAATAAAACATTTGGGATCTCTACTTTTGCAAATATTTACGAAATATAAAAGTGAACGATATATATATATATATAGATAGATAGATAGATCAAGAGAGAGAGAGAGAGAGAGAGAGAGAGAGAGAGTGAGGGAGAGGCAGAGAGTGAGTGAGAAAGACAGGTAAAATTGTCGGTATGAAATCTAAAAAAGGTGTGAAATCTGTAAAACAAAGTGTATTCATGTAGTTTTTTAAATTTATATTTGTCTTTCTATGATTTGTGTCAAAATTAAAAACAATTAATTTACTACCTTCCAAGTCATTAAATATTCCAAAAGTAAATTAATGTGTTAAAATGAGTTAGTTCTACTATAATCTTTTCTACTACAAGGAAGTATTATCCAAACTTTGTAAGAACAGCACAAAAGTATATGTTATTAATAAAGCCGCAAATTTTGGAAATTTCTATTTACATATAACGCGCATTCTTTGAGACATGGTAACAAAATTGTCAACTTTTCCTAGCCTGAATATACAGGTTTATTAGGTTTGAGTAATGTACTTGAGATTAGTTTTTATTGTTAAAAGACAGTTTGGATAGTATGTCTAAGAGGTCGAGAGAAAAGTTTGTATCGCCTAAAATATACCTAATAAGAAATAGGTATTCCACGTGAGGGATTTGTAGATATTCTTAGGTGGTGTTATTATGGTGTTAGGCTACTCGTGTTTCGAACTTTGCCAGCAGATTCTATATTCAAAATGTAACCAAAAAATACTAATTAACCTCTGGTACGAATTCAACAGTTCGGAGTAATTTCACTTTTTCTGATTTTTTTTTAATTTCACGACCTTGCGTCCAATAAATAATGAGAACTCAAAAATTAAAAGGATTTGGACAAATCCTTTAAGACCATTTAAAACTACGTTAAATTTGCAGTAAGTTGTGATCAATACTAAATTTGTAAACGTTCGTGAAATAAGCGTTTTAGTAGCAAGAACATTGAAAAAAAAATTTCAAATGTGTGGTGATTAGTGACCGTTAGTCGATGATTATTCAGAGATCGTGAGATGCGGTCTGGTGTGACATAGGCTTTAGAAAAAACATTTTCTTTATCGTGCCAACGTTTCGATCTTTATTGAGATCATCTTCAGGGCCTGGGATTTACAAACATTGTACAAATTTAAGAAATACCTGTAGGATGTGAAAAAAAGTGAATTTATACAATGCAAATTTTTGTTCTATATTCAATCAAAGCATTTTTAATCACTGAAAGTGTTTGTTATCTGCGTAATTGTGCCATTCTTGTGTGTCGTGTTGAGACTGGCACTCTCAAAAACTTTTTATTGCATTGATTAATTATTGAGGTTTTTAGTTGAGATAATTGCAATACATTAATTGGTCAAGCGGACCACGAAATTAGTGAATTTGATGACATTAATAATAATAAAAAATAAAAATCTGAATGGGATAAAAATATGTTGCCCAGAAGTAACGGTCGGCAAAGTAGGACTTCAGAACAAGGTAGTCGGTAGTGGGGAGTACATTAAAACAAGGATCAATAGCATTTTAAATATCAGACAAAAAATTGCGTTTTGTTCCTATAGTGCGTTGAAATTTGACTCACTTTAGAGTAGGGAAAGAAAAGCTGTGTCAAATTTTATGGGAATGGATGCTTTTTCCCTATGGTGCATGCAAAATCACCCTTGTACCTATCTTCAGAATGGAAAATTATTTTAACAGTCACGTATTTCAGTAATTTGCAACCAATTATTTTTAAACTGTGTTTAAAAAAAATAATTATGTTAAAAAATAAACCGGAAATTTGAATCAACGAGACGCGACTGGTTGTTGTACTACGAGCTATTCAAAGAAATAAAAAAATTAAAAAGAAATACGTTAATAAAATAAGGGTGGGTCGAGGCGTTGGAACATAATCCGTTATGTGTTTACAGCTTTCGTGGCCGCACGCGATCCGACTTTTCCCTAATTCCCATAATAGCCCACCCCAGGGTTTTCATTCGCGATGCCCTCTGATTAATTAAAAGGAGGAATTCCGGATATTCCAGCTAAACTTTGCGTCGTCCGTTAGATCACCTATTAGACTGATTAGAAGATTGTACCGTCAGATTTTGCCCTTTTTACCGAATTAAGCCGGCCGGGCTGATCAACCGGGCCTACGCCCCGATTTTATTAAGAATATCCTTGCTTTATGCCTTGAAATGTTAAGCATAAAATCATATTACCATGGAAATTAAAGCTGCCTTTTTCCTAAAATATTAAGTTATAGCATTTAATATTGATGCCGGGTTGGAAATTAAATAGAAGACAAATTTCTTGATAGTGACATTCAAATCGATTTTAAACATAATAACGATTCTAAAAGTCAAAACCCTATGAAATTCATCTAACGTTTTTTTTTTACTGTTCAAGATATCCGCATTGTTGTCAATATGTGATCAGTATTATGGTCAAAGGGTAGAATAAAAAACAATTCCAACTTTGCCATGCTTTCGACCTGGGCTTCAAGGTTATTTTCAGGGCGTATATTTTCAAAAAAATTAACAACAATTAACAGTTATTTTATAAACAAAAACAAAGACCAATTTTTAGCACAGGTGTCTACATACTATATTGGTGGGTATTTTAAATTTGTAGTACAGTGACATTAAATATTTTATTTTTACAAATTTAGAAACTCAACGTTTTCTTAAGTTAAATATTTTTGTAGAAAAAAAATGTGATTCAGGATGTCGATAAAAACTATATAATAAATTTTACCATTTTTATAAAATTATCGATGCCATTAGTTATCACAAAACAAATAGAAGTGTTGAATTTTTGTTTAGGGGGGAGTCAATTTTAAATCACAATGATGCTATTAATACTTAAGAAATTAATTTTATGTTAATGCATGTTTTAGGGTATCGAAAAGGCGAACGAGTGGGCTAATAAGACCGGGACGTCCCAACCTTCGGTCTTAAACACCGCGATCGTCCCCTCTGAAAAAATGGTAAAAATGCTTTAAAAAACAAGATTAAAAGATGGGTCGGTAGTTACGACAATATAGCTCTAGCGTATCAAGAGGGTTGTCAACGGGTGGCCTTCGGAGGATCTGACACGTAGAAGAACGGTCATTCTCATCCTATTAAGGATGATTTGTGTCCCAGGCGGGATCCGAACCCACGACTTTCGGCTAAATAAGCCGCTGCTCTACCACTTGAGCTACGTGACTTCGATCGCCCATGCCACAAACCTCCCATTTCGACTCCCCGTTTATTCCAATTGTGTATTATTAATTGTATGAAATTAATTGAGTAATAATGTAATTCAGAATAAGCTTATGAAAATAGTTAAAAAGTTACTAAAGTAGGTTGACATTCGGACGCTTTTGGAACAAGGATATTGTGTCAGGAATGTAGAGAAAGGTTGGTCGATTTGTCCCACCTAATTGAATGCAATTCTTGGCTCCATATAGGGAGCGTGCAGGAATGCGCCCCATATGAGAATTATGCTTTAGCACGGCAGAAATTATCCCATCTTTCAATTCTTGGAAGAAAAGGTGTTGATGTATTGTATATAGTGATGATAGTTGTGTATATCAAGCCTGTATTGAGAGTGCCTGTATGTACTAGCGTGAATGTGGTGTTTCATTGAGTTGATATTTTTGTGTCACCTGGTGTGCATTGAGAGAGTGTATTTATTAGAGCGAATGTGTAGTGTGATCGGGTCGATGGTTTGTATAATACTTGTAAAGAGTGATGGAGGAATATCGAGTACCCCACTACACTAACTGTTTATGGCATGTAAATATCGAAGAACGTATTAAAGAGTGAGTGACAGTATGACTGCATTTAGGAAATGATGCGTTGTGGGCTGAAATAACCTAGCTGTTGCATTACCCGGAGCCCAACCTCTGTAGATGGTCGGATAAGCCAAAGGTCTGACCTCGAACTGCCAACATCGGTTGCTTCCCGGGGATTCTCGAGACCTGACGGTAATGTACTTTAAATTATAAATGTTAGAATTACCGGTGGACTGCGAAAATAAGGTCAATTCTGTATGCGCGTGTAAATATGTGCGCACATTCGAACTTGCATAATCCAGGAATCAATAACTTATTTGTTTAATAAATGTTGGAAAATGCAATTACAGTATGAAGCATAGATTATCTGTTTTTTCCATCTTGTGATGGGATTGTGGAGACTCGGAAGGAGGGCTTAATGGGGTTGTTTGAATTAATTACCCCTGGATTTAGAGATGTAACAAAGGCGGCGGGGTTGGGTTGTTCTTTGTAGGGGCCGGGACTCCATTAAAATGTAAGATAAATTCCGCGATAGGTTATGCCCCCGGGGGCGCACCTTGCCAAGGGTATTGTCGAGGGTAGGGCCGAGTGTTTTGGCAACCTCTCACCGGCCTCGTACGCCAATTCAAACGGTAATTTATCGGCCGAACCATGCAAACTATACAGAATGCCGCCGGCCCCGTCCGGAACAGGGCCCGAGGAAATGGACTGTAGTCATGTTTCCACCGTGTAAAATACATTACGCCCCGCCGCCCTCTTTTAACAGATAAAGTTCAGTTAAGTTAGTTTGGCGTTGTTTCTGGAAACATCCTTTGTAAATTATCTCGTTACGCGTTCCCCGGGGGGGCTGCAATCTCGCCGAGGAAATTTCATTTGCCGAACGAGCCGGGTTCAACCGGCCCGAGACCCGTGCGTCTTGCACATCATGTAATCACGAGAACCGCCGAAAGATCTTAAAATGTACCAAAGACACTAACAAATAAAAGCAACCACAAAATTTACATATTCTAGAAATCCAAATAATTAGTAAAAATTATTTAGACAATCTGTATACATGTGAAAACTGGGAACAAATAACCAATGTTCACATTTTCAAAACACTGAATAATCTACAATCGTGTCCAACGATAAAACAAATCAGTAATTTTTCTCGAATTCTGATTAAAAAATACGAATTGAATGGAACGAAGGAACAAGTACAAATAGATTGTGAAACAGATGGCACACAGCTTGGTAACGTATAAATGGAAGCAACGCTCCGAGCGAATACTTACGTTAATGACCTAAAACATACTTAAAACTGTAACAATTATAACCAAACATAGTCTAAGGAAAAAAATTGGATGGAGAAAACATCAGAAAATATTCTATAAACCAACCCAAATATTAACTAGGCAAACAGAACAAAATTTTACATTATTGGTTTTATATGGTACATGAACTTTGATATAGATGCATCTATCGATTATATCACACATGGGATTAACTTTAGAACGATTTGCCACTTTTATAGACGTACAGAAAAAGCCTTAAACAGATAAACTAAAGATGGCAAAATTTCGAAACGCGTCTGACAGACGAACAGAGTGGAGACCGGGACAGAATGGACGTGCAAATTTCAAAGCGTCGATTTCTTCGGGCTTCGATTAGCTCGTGCGGTATCCACTTGTCGAGCTTCTTCACTTTACAAATTTGCTCCAGATAGCGAACAACGGTTAAGTGGCCAACACTACGCTCTCCCGCAATTTACCGTGTTGTCTTATGCGAATTTTCTTCAATCACTGTTTTGAGTGAATCATCGCGACCTTACCTATCATCGAGATCGAAATCTCTAAGATGGAATCTTTGAAATCATCGCTGCACAGTGCATTCGTTAATGCTTCCCTTCCCCCAAACTGTATCGTGTATAGACGTTATGCGCGGTTTGGGCCCCACTTCGCCCAAGCTTAAATTTGTACAAATAAATTTAACGAAAATCTAGTATGGACATATTTAATTTATCCTCACTCTTATAAAAATTCAGTATAAACTAAATTGATTTGTGTAAAAGATAACAGTTAAAAGTATTTATTGCAATCCATAAATTAGATTTGAAGATTTAGCTTTCTTTACATAACAAGCACCTGCAAAAATAAAACACATTTTTAAAAGTGCATTAATTTTGCAATACTTAAAAAAAAGATTGAATCAATTGAACTGAGCTAAATTGTAGAATATACAATAAGCCAGAAGGCCAAGGGGATACCGAACTTCGGTCAACATCCCATCAAAATGGTTGAGGATCTTGTTATCAAACTTGAACGAATAATTTAGAAATAATCATTCATACACGTGCAAATACTCAATATTTCAAAACCTTATACTACCTACATACTTATTCACATACATATTTATACAATGTATTTTGTATGTATTTTCATTATTTTAAGCACAAGTACAAATACTATGATTGAATCTAGAATTTTCCAGCGTTGTATAAATTCATTATTTTAATCTAACAAATTGTTCCTAGCATTGTATAAATTCATTTTTTTAATCTAAAATTTTCTAGCATTGTATAAATTATGTTTTCAAAACTAATATTTTCTAGCATTGTATAAATTCATTTTTTCACATCCTACATGTATTTGTAAAATTTAAACAATGTTTATAAATCCCAGGCCCTGAAGATGATCTCAATAAAGATTGAAACGTTGGCACGTTAAAGAAAATGTTTTTCTAAAACCTACGTCAAACCAGATCACATCTCCCGATCTCCGAATAATCATTTTAAACACAATTTGATTCATCACTTTCGACCATCATTGAAACACCACTGGTTCTTCATCCTTCATCGTGTTTATTAACACTAATGATTCATCATTTTCATCATCAATTTCAACGCGACTTATTATATTCACATTATCTTCACTTGTGATCATAATCACCACTATTGAGCAAATTATCGCGTTTTACCAGATACAGAATTTTTTTGTAATTTTTTTGTGATTATCTTCCTTGTTTCGTGGTGAAAATGTAAATATTAAAATATTAATTGTCTTTTCATATTTACAAAATTCGAAAAAAAATCTAAATGGCATCGGTTTCAATCACAAATACTACGTCTATAAAAGAAACAGTTAAGATGCGGGTGATTACGGGTGAATATCAACTTTAGAAGGAACATTGACATTCCATTAAGGTAAACATTGAATTATGGAGATGTCGTGATTTATACAGTGAGGCGGGCTGGATGATCCCCGGGGGAGGCTAATATTCAACCGATGACGCCAGATGATGTAGGATTTGCCGTACTGATCCCCTTCCACGTGTGTGGACCGGGCGAAATTGTATTTGGCCCGATTCCTGGAGTGAACACAACCAATAAAGACGCAGACTTCAGCTAAAAAGTTGCCCCGGCTAAACTCATCGTTAAAAAAAAAAAAAAAAAAAACATTTTTCTACTATTAGGAATCTATGGGGAAATTTTCAAGTACCGTCCGTGTTTGGGGACAAAGTTTGAATGATTTAAAGCAATTAAAAAACACATCAAACTTAATGTTTTAATTTAAAAATAAACCATCGGCATG
Source organism: Cimex lectularius (assembly GCF_000648675.2). Taxonomy (NCBI): domain Eukaryota; kingdom Metazoa; phylum Arthropoda; class Insecta; order Hemiptera; family Cimicidae; genus Cimex; species Cimex lectularius. The sequence continues at coordinate 1,181,387 of NW_019392789.1, read as the reverse complement.
TATGTTAAATGAAATACATTGCAAGCTTTTATAATAAGTCCTAAACTTGAACCTCCTACGGATATTGTAATATATAAATCTACAACAAATAATTCCATTCTAAAAATCATAAAGTCAAAAATAAATAAATATGACTATGAAACTAAATAGTTAAATATGACTATGACAACTACAAATGATTTTGTAATTAGTAAAGTTTTTTCTGAAAATTTGATTATACCAGTTTTTTGTATGCCACATTTCGAATTTATCAAAAATGTTGTCATGACAGTTTTGTTTATTCTATTTATGTTTTGTTATTCTCCAAAATCTCTACACCATCCACATTTTTCTTTTGAGTTTGGATTCATAAAATAATAGTAGGTGGCCCTTTTTTCCAGGATCTTTTGCCTCACCCTGCTTATAACCATGACCAATCAGGAAGATCGTCACAATAAAAAAGGCCCAGTAAAAACGCCGAAATGGTCAATCAAAATGATTGGAAAGGAAGAAACTATAAGTTCATCGTTTTCAGACACATAAAGGCAATTATATAATTAAAACCCAAAATTTTTAAAATAATATTTTTTTTATTTCCGTCTAAATCTAACACTTCGTTGTTAGCATGTTACTTTTATAATATCGATCGAATACTTATTCTAGCGATGGATGCTGGGCAGAGAGGAAGGTCTACGCCTGTTCTCTACAGGTTGCCTACGATTTCTTAATAGTTACCATATCCTTTAAATTCATTTAATTACCCTTTCTTCAATTTTTTTCGGAGAGAGATTAAATAACCTTATATGAGAGTTTTATTTTAAAAAATATATAATTTAACACTTTCACTGACATTTTCTATGTTAGAAACCAGTATACTGGGTGAATCAACTTCTATAGTCTACCCATATTATTTGGAAACGATTAACTTTAGCAAAAAATGATTTAATACAATCCCCTACTTAATTTTGACTAGAAATCGCGTGGTGGTAACAGATTTAACTTAACTTTGTCATCTAGTTGGTAAATGACAGTAACTTTGTTATTTTCAATAAAAACCCCCATATTTTTATTGTACTACCCGATTATAGAGCTTATTTGATGCCATTTTTACTGAAAGGCAAATTTTGATAGGATCGACCATTTCTGAGTTATACCCGTTGTACGCAAGCAAATAATATATTCTCACTTGTTTTGACCGAGTTATGTTATTATTTTCAATTTTGTTTTACCTTACTTATCTAATTGTAAATATTATATAAAAATATTCCTCATATTGATGTTTCGATGTTCTGATATATCTAGTTAAATTTCGGATGCCAATGACCTCTCTTATTATAATTTTATTTTTGTTATTTTCTTGAAGTTAATCCTCTTGAAATCATTTGGATTCTAACGAAAATAATGTATACCTGAGTATTCATTTCGTGTTCTGCTTTCCAACAAGAAAGCACCGTGAAGAGAGATATGCTTGTTGCTTTTGTTGATGCTGGGCAGAGAGGAAGGTCTACGTCTGTTTTCTACAGGTTGCCTACGATTTCTTAATAGTTACCATATCCTTTGAATTCATTTAATTACCCTTTCTTCAATTTTTTTCGGAGAGAGATTAAATAAACTTATAAAAACTAAATGAAATTGCTAATGCTAATCGTTTTAGAAATAAACGGGGAGGCCCGGCTTGTTGATACAAAAAGCATACCGCCTCATCCGCCTTCCATCGGGCATAACTCAGAAATGGTCGATCCTATCAAAAAAAATTTCAGTAAAAGTGGCATAAAATAAGCTCTAGAATTGAATTGTACAATAAAAACATGGCATTCTAATTTAAAATAACAAATTTAGTGACATTTCTCAGCTAGACGAGAAAGTTATGTTAAATCTTTACAACCACATGATTCCTAGCCAAGATTAACTTGGGGTTCGTGTAAGGCCACTTTTTGCTAAAGTTAATCTTTTCCGAATTAATATGGTGGAATATAGAAATTGATACACCCTCCATCATATCAAACAGCATATTTGAATAAAAATGAGGTTGATGTGACAAAAAATCTCGTCAGCTGCTACATTCAATTTAGTATGATCGTTGTCTGTTTATCGGGGGAATTTTCTCGGAAACCGAGATGTTTGAGAAATTGAATTGTTTAACCCTGAATTCCCCGGAGATTTTCCCGTGTTGTGCCGTCGTTTTATTCAGTCCGGCAAAGGCTCCCCAGGCGACCAAGGTCTCCGCCCTTCACTCCTTGCATACACCATACAACACGTAGGACCTAACTTTTAATCAATAATTCACCCTCTCGCTCCTCCGCCGCTCCGCTTCTCTTTCTCAGACCGGTTTCTCTGTCAATACAGATATGAAGATTTCTTCTCGGGGTAAATCTTTATACGCAACCAAGGGGCGAATTCGGAAAAATGCTGAAACGTTTTTATCAGCGGCACTTCTTTGTCATGGGGTTCCGCGCGGATCCACGCCTTTCTCTTGTAACCGGGTGCGCTCTCGGATTTGCTACCGAATTACTGTCACCATGCAGCTCGGTATCTTTCCACCCCTTCCCGGAAACGGTAATAATCCTGCCTTACGGCCGTGAGACTAGCAGGTAAACAGGAAGTTTATAACCAGCCAGGGACAAATCACAACCTAAAGCAATTTTTCTTTAAATAACGAAATTCAGCGGGGAAAAACCTTAGGATACCGATGTACAAGCAGAAGAAGTTTAGAAAAAGTTACTCACATGGCAAAACGCAAAAAAGTAGAATCAGCAGTCAAAGATTAGAATCGACTTTGGATATCAATCTACCGTTCAGTTCAAAACAATAAAAAGGTCCTGCTCATAAAAAAAAACAATTTTTGCAGGAAAAATTGCCAAATTTGGAAATGCATATATTCTCAGCTTTTCAAGTCATAAACCTACGTTAGTTTTATTTTTTTATGAAATGTTACGCTGAACAAGATGCCTTTTTAAAATGTTTTGCAGTGATTGGTTTTTTCCATGAGCACATAAAAAACCACGTTTATTGTCCAAAAATCGCTAATAACTCTAAAACGGTTGAGAAATCAGGCAAAGTGGAAGGTGACCAATTGAAATTTTATTAAAATTAATTTATACTTTGACCTGTTGTTTGTATAAATCTGTTTTTTTGTATATTTTTGTAATGTATAAAATTATTTGTGAGCTCATTAATGCTCTTAAGCACAAGTTAAACTTACTGGGAGAGGTTGTTCATTTTACATTATTTTGTTCTATATTATCATTTAATTTTTTCTTAAATTTAATATTTAATTTTTGCCTTGTCTCTTGTTATGCCTTGAGCGGAAAAATCAGTAGTGCCACCCTAATATAATTAAGTCAACTTTATCACTCACTTGTCATTTGCTACGAATCAAGGTGAAAATCACAGGGCCATCGGCGTTGTGGACAGTCAGGAAGTATGGCTGGGGAAAGTTGATTTATTAAGTGATTATGGTGACCAGTGAGTTGGAGTGGAATTCTTAATACTTCTATTCGATTGCGCGAGAAACATAAAGGTCATGATGATGGGTACGATTAGACACAATTTGCAGTCTTCCATGAAACTGGGCATTTTTAAATCATGAATTCGGAAGGCAGGCACTTATATAAGTGTGGGTAAAGATAAAAAATAAATTTGCAATACTACCAATAGTTTAAGACTGAAAGGTTTGGATTCGATAAGAGTGAATTCTTCGGCTGAGCTTTATATTTATATACAGTAAGTCCATGTTTGACTAGTGTGTAGTAGATTAATTGTTTATTGTTAAATAATTGTTTTATGTTACTAATGGATGGTAAGGTGAGACTGTATGAAATAAATGTTGTGAGTGGACAGCCTAGCAGTGTCATCTGCAGATTTGAACAAGAAATTTCGGTGATTAAGGATGTCAAAGGTATGTATTAAGTAACGAATTGGACCAACAACACTTCCTTGGGGGACTTATGCCGGGACTGGTTGAATCGTGAAAGGAAAGAACTGTACCTTACCCAAAAGTAGGCTTCAGAACCGACAAGGGTAAGAAAGCTGGGGCATTTGGGATGAACCCCAATACCGAACTGACGGTAAACCTAGGCAAGTATGCCAAAGTTTTCCAGTCTGAAATCATACGGATTGAACAATGTGCCAGAGAAATAAATAGGCTAGGAATACATTCCTGGAAGATAGCCATTTTCTCTGACAGCCAGGCAGTTCTCAGGGCCTTAGCACCATGCGAGGCGAAGGCAAAGAGTGTTTGAAAATGCATGGAGGCCCTGATGGAAATCAGCGAAAATAATGACCTGACCCTAGTCATAGTGGCAACGAAAAGTTGGCATGTTGGCCAAAAAGGAAGCCTATATGAGCCTAAAACCCTACTGTTTACCTCCTAGCCCAGCCACAAAAGAGGATACATCTTAAAATGGATCCTTAATGAGTCTAAAACCTGGTGGAACAATACCAAAGTAGAGGCCCGCGAAAAGATTCATAGGAGAATCATCCGCAAAACAATCAAAAGAATTACTGGATGGCAACTGAAACCGAACCAGAATTCTGGTTAGACTCCTGACAGGGCATTTGTTCCCGATTACTCATCGTCAACAAGACAAGAGGATCTTTAGCGTCCGGACCTGGCCTACTAGGCTTTATCGGACGTTTTGTTTCTCAAGATGAGAGCTGACGCACCTTCACATACGACGGAATGGTGTAACCGCCTACATTGGTGTAGAGGCGCCCCAGCCCCTAAGGGCCGAGACAACCTCGCTCTCCGCTTTTCCACTCCGAATGGTCGGGCCCGCATTGTGCATCGGGTCGTATGCCGCACGCGAAGGGCTAACAGGCCGAAATACATCACTCTGTCCCCCTCTCGCGAACTCCCCAGCGTAGAAACTTCCAGGAACGGCAGCGGTTTAGTTTAAAGTGGAATTGCTATCCACACCCTAGATAAGCACCGCCTATGGTAAAGTCTCCTATCTAGCTCAGCCTACACCTGTCATGCGCATTCGAGGGACGCCATAGGCTCAGCCTAGGTGGTTCGATCCTTCGCTTCGGGTACCACGCCGGTCATACGCACTACAATGCAAAGCATACTCGAGTCACTACTAACCATCCCTAAACTCCTGACAGGGCGCTGCCACTTCAGAAAGCACATGCACCGGAGAGGAGTACAGACAGAAGAAACACTGTGCAGATATTGCCAGGAAGAGGAGGAGACCGCAGAACACATTTTATGTTTCTGTGAAGGTCTTTGTAGTTGCCACTAGGACAAGAAAAACCACAAGCAAGATTCTACAGTACGTAGCTACTGGCAAAGCTGTAGAGGCTGGTTAATAGCCTGAAGGTGGCCAGTGAGTTATAAAAAACAGAGGAGCACAATAGATCATTTCAGGTCGAAGTGGAGTAGGTCTTGAGGCCTCCTCTTTTATCGGCAAGGAAGGTTGGTAAAATAACCATTTATGGCCCAATGTTGTTGTAGAGCAAGATTAAGTGGTTAAAACATTTAAGGAAAACGTTTAGTGTTATAGAGTTTAGATTGGCGCCAAAAAAAATAGTGTTGCCAATACACAGGCACAAACAGAGCAGGAACAACACTGCGCCCGTCATAGATTCACGAGATAGTTACCTTAAACAAAAATTGTTTAAAAATTGACTTTGTTTTGAAGCAACCTTGTGCAAGAAAGGGATAAGGCAGAATGTTGTATCTGAATCAAAAGCATCTATCGCAAAGGAGGAGGCGATAAGGCCTTCAACGCGTTAGCAATGTAGTTCTGTAGCGTGCTGATGTCGAACCACTCTACTGACGAACCTGTAGTTTAATGGTTTCGTGTCACTTTAGTTTTCTTATATTTGTATGTAAAAAATCAACCGCGGAAGATGACGAAAAGCCTTATCAGAAAGAATATGCATAGGATGATCAGAAACAAGCAAAAATCACATATTTTACATTCAATCTTCGGTATTTCCGGGTATCAATATTTTTTTTCGGTACATTTAACGTGTCGTTATCATTATTTCGTTATTATAGAGTATTGACAATATTATTTATACTGGTGCTAGTGCTGGTCTCATATTTTGCATGTTACAAAAACTCTTAAAACAGCTACCGCCCAGCCTTAAAGTGTAAGGTATGGTGATGTAAAAGACTGCAGAACAAGCTCTTATATGCGGTCAGGTTCATAGCTGATTTACAATCTTGTTGAAGACTCATCGTCACTGAAGAGACACATTATCGATTCAACGGAGCCGTTGCTCTTCGCCGGGCGACCAAGCCCCCAGGAAATTGCCACCGGATTTAATCAACCCCCAGCTCTTTTCCCTCATTTCATTTTCAATCGGGTCTCTTGACACAGAAATGATAATGAACACGGCTAAACGCACCCCAGAAAACCGCCCTTCAGCCGAGAACAGAGGCATGACTTTTCGATAGCGGAAATTAAATCTGATAGTGTCCTTTCAACGGGTGGAGGCCCTTTACAAAATGCCGAATCGTAATAACATTGTAACTGCAGATAATGCGTTCACGAAGCGCGCTGAAGGGAAACGGGCTAATTTTTTTTATTAAAAACATGGCAAGTGTTCATGAACTGAACATGTTGATAATATATTAAATAATTAAATATTCTTTTTATCTAAGATTTTTTTCGGGTTAGATGAAAAATTAGTATCACAAGTGGGAATCGACCACACGACCTTCGGTTCAATACAACCCTGCTTCTAGCCAATTGAAAGTTTAAGTCACGATAGCTGAAGTGGTTAGAGCAGCGACGTATTGAGCCGGAGGTCGTGGGTTCGAATCCCACTTGTGACACTAATTTTTCATAACAGCCAAAAAAGCCTCAGATAAAAAAAAAATGATTTGGAATAGTTAATATGGTCAATTTTGACCACTAAGCAAATATGAATTACTATATTAAATAATGCGGTCTTTGCTCATATAATCTAAAAAGAATTAATCTAAGGATAATCACTTTATTAATTTTTGATGGAAACATTTAAATTAAATCGTAAAAACATTTTTTTACTCGTAAATTGGATCATCCGACGGTAATCACTCTGATATCTTAAAAATATTACACAACCGTTAATCGCCACGTGCCTAATTAAATGAATTTGAAATATTGCTTAAGTACGGACAAATTTCAGAATTAGATGATTATGAAGAATGTACTATTACAAGTATGTACCGATATTTTGTTAATTATAATAAATTAAATATCAGTACAGAATAACAATGCTAACATACCACAAATTAATTAAATTTTATAATTAATAAGTTATATACAAATACTAATATATGATATTTAACATTTATGCTTACACATTCTTAAAAGAGAAATGCATATGTCAAAAATGACTGTTAAAAAACTGTTTTTCCTGGTCTTTATAATTTTAAGAATTATAATAGCTAAACTTAACAAAGAGGTTTTATATTTTTTAAATATATTTAAAAATTTTATGTGGTAATATTAGAGTTTTTGGATGAAAAGCAGAAATGTATATAAACTAGTAAAAAATGGCAGTAGATCATAAATTCGTTTTACTTATCATAAAATTAATAAGTTAATGAAGTATATCTTCTCCAAACCTCTCCGTGGCCATTTAATTTGTCGCCGAGATTACACGACTTTTGAAAAATGGCAAAAAGGAGAGAAAATTCGAAAGGTGGTTGAGATGGGAAGTTAGTGGCCGAGTGGATCGCAGTCACGATAGCTCAAAGTGGTAGAGCAGCGGCGTTTCTAGCCAAAGGTCGTGGGTTCGAATCCCGCTCGTGACACTGGCTTTTTTATCTCAACTAATACCCTACATAACGATAATTAATTGGTAGATCATAAAGTTGTTTAGAAAGTTAACAATATTTTTTTAGATATCTTCTTTTCCTTAGTTAAAAAGTAGAAAAATTATATTCCCAAAACAAACTTGCCAATATTTTAAAATATTACAATAATTCTCACAAAAACAAGCATAAAATACGAGTCCGGTTAAAGTTTAGAGGCCCCTGGGGCAGAAATCCCGGTGCATGTTAGACCCCATGAGATTTATCGCTTACATGAGCGGGGTATTAGGGAATTTGAAGGGGCGAGGACGGAGTCGTGTCCTTGTCTTATGTCAGTTGCAGCTCCCAGGGCTATAACTTGCCGGCGGACCATTGTGCACGTTGAATCTGGGCCCTTTGTCCCTTCCCCGCCTGGTCGATACACCAATCACTCCTCGCCCTTTTATTCCCACTCTTCATATCATCCCTTCGCTGAGTGAGCCCTTGTCACGGCGAGATTAAACCTGCCTATTCCCATCACCGAGTATCCCGTTTTTTCATTCAAACAACTGTCTACAAGTGGAACTAGGGTCTATTGAGAGAAACGGTATCATCTCTCTTATTTAACATTTCACTGTAATGAACAATGGTTGTTAACTAAAAATTCACCATTGTGCTAAGTAGTCTCATCGTGATGTTCACATTAAATCATTATTTTTGTAGCTTTTCGACATTTTGGATTCATTCTTAATGTATTTCATTATAATATTCAACAATAAAAAAAAATCAATAAATCATAACAAAATTGTAATAGGAAATTTTTTTACGTGTTATAGTATTTGAAGATTTGGTCAAGTATTATTATATGTTTTTTTTAATACACAGGGAACAGTTGGAACCAGGATCTATTGCAGGAAAATATATTTTCATCCAATTTCCTCGTATGAGAGTATATGCAAAACTAGATTTTTAACAAAAAGTTACCACTATGATAAGTTCACTAATTTCGTGGTCCGCTTGACCAATTAATATATTACAATTAATTAAGGTTTTTAGTTTAGATAAAAAAGTCAATGGCACGAGCGGGATTCGAACCCACGATCTTCGGCTTGATACGCCGCTGCTCTACACTTGAGCTATCGTGACCTCGACCCACTCGGACACCAACTTCTCATCTCAACCGCATCTTTTGAATTTGCCCTCCTTTTTGCCATTTTTCAAATGTCGTGTAATTGGGTTGGATTCTCGAAGACAAATGAAATGGCCACGGAGAGCTTTAGTGAAGTATACTTCATTTTTAATCATTAAATTCACTAAATTCGTGCCATTGACTTTTTTATCTCAACTAAAAACCTTAATTAATTGTACTATGATAAGTTTTGTTGTCAAATAATTTTCATATTACATAATTGTTCTGACATTTTTTTGAATTATTTTTTATTCTGAATCCCTACAGAAGTAGGAGCGCCCATTTTAAACAAGGGAAGAAAGGGCTAAGAGCCTATAACGAATATTTTAAATAATTTATATAAATTCTTTTCAAATTAATTATTGTTGTATGCATATTTTTGGACTGCTGTCACCGCGGGAAAATTTGTTGGCAAACATCGGGTGGTCCAATTAAAAATTCCTAACCTTTTTAAATGGTATATAATCTGAATGTTATTACAACTTGAAATTTGGAAATTATTGTTCATTCTGGTCCTATTCTCGCTGGGTAGGTCCATCAGATGCGGTTAGGCATTTGGTCATTTTCATTGTGCCACTTTGATTTTTTAATAATTTCCCTTTTGTAAGGTTCTGAAAGGTCTTAAACCAAAAAGATACACACAAGTACCCAAGCATGATTTCTCAACAATCAAAATTTACCACTTTTTCTTTAATATGCAAGGAGAGTTTAACCTCAGTTCCCCCTCTGTACAGGGCGTGCTTTTTAGATGGTCCGGATGAATTACTTGTATTAAAATAAGGAAAAACCCAAAAAATACATGTTTAAAATTTTTTAGTCTAGTTTCAAATTTTTAACTTTTTTTGGAGAAAAATTATACAGGGTACATCAGGCCCAGTTCAACTTCAAAATTTCAAATACGACCCTATACATCCCGACATATCATTTTAAAGTATCTTTTACGCTGAAAATGGTGTAATCCAATTTTAAATTGGTCAAAAAATGACGAACTTTGGGGAAAACGAAAAAACGAATATCGTTTGTATATAATTTTTATAGGGGTGTTTTTGGGGAAAATCCCTAGAGATGTAAACTTGTAATATTTGTCTAGTTTCCAATCAAGCGTTTCGGTCCAGAAATATAAACTTATAAAAAACAAAGCGTATAAAAAATTGTAAATTAATTACTAATCGAACTGCGGTCAAAATGTTGTTGGAGCGTCCCATTGAGAGTACAGACTACTTGAGCGAGACACACGACGCACGGCGTAAATATTCGTGTGAAAGTATTTTTCGATTTGCTTTGAAAATATTTGTGGCGAAAACATAAACAAATGTTTATAAGTGTAGACTCGGCTTTATAGAATTTCATCCCCCTTGGTTCTACATTTCGTTGGCTAAGAGAGGTTTGTGCCCAGCCTGCAAATAAAATATAAGCATAATTATTGATTCTTCACTTAACTTTGACGAATATTGCACTTTACAACTCGTATCAAGATTTAAATAGCTGCCCCCTTTTTAAGACCTTTCCCGTTTACTAGGAAGACTTTCCTTAGTCTAGGGCACTTTTTTATTGGGGCACATTTACTAGGTCAGCTGATTTTTCCCCACATATTCCTCTCCTGAATAGAAGCGTTTGAAACAGCTGCCTCAGATATTCTGGTGTGTTGGTCGACATATTATCTGAATACGCTGTTGCAGCGAAAAAAAAAAAAAATAGCAGAAGCGTAGGAGTACGGGTACCTCTCCTTTTGTATTGTCAACTGGCAGAGTACAGAGGCTATTTCCCGGTTCGGAATTGTATAAGGTTAAAATGCGTACTAAAGCAGGTACCTTTCTACGTCCTGTCCAAAATGTCCAAAATTTACCAACTCTTCTCCCTGTGGACTAAGGGCTTGTTTACTTTGTATTTTTTTCATTCTCCAATTTTTTGTTTCATTCAAATTTCTAAAATTATAAAACTTATTCAATTTGGTTGAGCGGAATGTTTACGCACGTAGAAAATTTTGTTGTTAATGCTTAATTTGCTAGAAGTGTTTTTTTTTGCGGTGGGGAACCACTTCCATAATCGCTCATAAGGAACAACCTTTCTCTTCTTTTTATTCATAAAATTTTTAATGGCTCTTTTAGGTGGCGCAAGTGCTTTTAATTATTTTTTTTAACCTGAAAATGATCATTTCCGAGAAAATTAACCGAGCTGTACTCTGAAGAATTTGGGTCGACATCGTGATTCAGCAGTGCTTGGATTATACTCGAGCTAAATTTTAATTATTTTATTTTAACTAATTTTGTTTAAAACCTCCCCCCTCTTGATTTCTCTTTTATTTAAAATTAATTGTTTTTTGCTGGTTTTTCTTACAAATATGTTCTTTCAATAGTTATTAAACAATTCACAGACTTTTACATTTTATAACTACTAATTTTATGTTTAAATGTTTGATTATTTTCAGGTACTCAAATTATATCAGTGTTAATTTTTCGAAAGTGCGGATTTGACTTTCACGAGTTGTAATTTTATAGATTCATATAATCCCATATAAAATTGTAATGTTCATATATTTATTTTTAAGATAATTCAGAGATCGTCGATTAACGGCCAATAATCACCACACATTTATTTTTAAGCATTTAATACCTTCACGGAAGTTTTCATGGTATTACTTTTCAATATTAGTTTGAGCCCATTATCACTTTATTGTACGGTTCTGTATATTTTGGAAGTTGGGAGCGTGGAAAAGATGGCCAGGGGCGACCGTCTGTAAGAATTGAACCCATGACCCGTAGAGAATACCAAGGTTACTACTCGGTTATACCCTTTCACAAAAGTTAAACAGCTTTATTTGCCAGTATAATTGATTGTAAATTTCTTTTTTTTTTAACTTAAAATCTTAAAATAATTACATTTAAATTTTCATTGTAATAGTTGATTATTGTATTAGATTACGCCTTCATTTAGCTGTGCGAGGTAGTAGATGCATACCGCAGTCATTTAGAGAATATTGCTAGGGAATTTATATATATATATATATATATATATACTGACAGGCCGGGAAATCCCCCCAATTTTTTTTTTTAAAAAAAAAAATATTTATATTTTTTTTTTTTTATTGACATTCTTTTGTCGTCAAGATCGTCATTTCCTAGATCGAAAATTTAATTGTAGCAGTTCAATTGTACTATGGTGCAATCGATTTAGAAAAACCGATGACGGGAAACGATGTCTGGGAAGTGTGTTATTGTTTGCATACGAAAGAGCAGAAATAATTAGTAATAAAAGGATTGATTGAAAACTGTAATTTTTGAATACTGGAATATTTAGTCGATCCGAAAACTTGGCACCATTATAACCAAATAGGTTTGAGTTTAGATAAGTTTAATACTTTAAAGGTAATTTTGATCGTCATATAAGAGGTAGTAAAGCATTTTAATTCATTCATTAAATTTTTTTTAATAGTGTGTGCGTCTTCAATCTCCTATCAAATGTAAGTACTAAATAGGTTACTTTGTCGGATTGAAGAATTGTATAAGGGTATGCTAGAGTAAGTCTCACATCGGAGTGTAAATGTGATGAGTTGTGATTGAAATGTTAAACTTTGTTTTCCAAAATGGCTCCATTTTTCAATTGTAGAAATGTGAATTTGTAACATAAGGGAAGCGAGTGTTGAAAGTATATGACTTGTATAAATAGTATATTCTGATTATGTCAGATGTAAAACATCTGTACAACAGCTGATAGATTATTGACCCCTGTGGCTGGAAGTCTTTCTATTATCTCAGAAGGCTCTGATACTTGGTTTACCGATAAAATAAGATTAGGACAAAAACCCCACAGCAGCTAAGTCGTGAAGGTTTAACGTACAGAGCGCGCCGTGGTTTCAGACATTTATTTAAAAAATATACGGTGTCCTATGAACATTCGGCAATACTTCAGGACGGTTCCTACGTGTCGAATTGGACAAAAAAGTCGCTATTTTTCAGTCTGATTCTATCTTTTCCTAGTTACTTCAACGAATCTCAAGTTCAATCCCTAAAGACACCCTTATCTAAAACTAACTCTAACTATAAATTTGGTTAATCAATGGAAAGATCATTACAAACCCTATGAAGTTGATTTTTTTTTTAATCCTAAGCAAACGAAATACTAAATAACATAGAAGTTAAACTTTTACCGGTTTCCATAAGTAATTGTCTAATGTTTAATTGATATTTTGGTTCTGTAAATACTGACAGGCGCATAAAAATATAATAGCAAGTATGTTCAAGCCTTAAGTACAAATCTGATGATCAATTGTATTTTTTTTTTTTTTTTCAAAAACACCGGCACCCTGAGTGTTTATATGACCTCTGCTGTCGCAAACCCTCGTAAAAAAAAATTATTTCACCGTTCGTTACTTCAACCCTATTCCATTAACACCCTTGCACCTCATAAAATCTTATCCTTACTGAAAATTTGATTACACGAATAAAACTAACTTTAGAAACTTTATGATATCATTGATTATTATTAGATTTTTATTGCACAAAAAACAACATTCATTTGCAATAGCTAATAAAAAATACCGCAGTAGAATATGCCCGAAAACGATATCCGACTTGCAATCTTCAAACACGTAGGGATTATTAATATTTAATTTTATTTGTAGCAGCATTTCGTAATTTCTTATATTCCATTTTGTACCATAGAGATTGATTTGGGTTTAATTTGTATTAAATTTAATTTTTTTTATAGAAGTTTCAAAATCTTTATGGCAAATTTTTTGAACTGTTTGTAAACAAAAAATGCAAATGTTCCCTATTAAACGTCATTTTTAAATTGATGATTTACCGTTGAGGATTGAATTCAATCAAATGACAAATCACGCAGCTAAAGTGCACCACATAATTTTTATTCAATTTATATCGGATCTAGATGATTTTTCAGAAGCAGAAACGCAGAAGGTATCCCCACCAGAAAGATCCTTAGTCTGTTTTATGCAGATGACCATCTTTGCAAATAACAGGAGAGTTGCACAACGCAAATTGAAGCTGTTAAAGGATTCGCCAAATAGAAACTGCCCTGACTGTCAATCTCGGTAAAACGATTAGGCTGGACAAATCAACTTATAAACAATAATTCTGTTGTCCAAATCCCATCACATTTACATATTTGGGTGACTTCGCCAGCTAAATTCGAGGTAAACCAGCAAATATTTTCTCCCTAAATGTGCAATTTCAAATTCAACGGTTATGAAAACTCTAATTACATATGAATCCGAGAACGGGTGTCAAAATTAAATTGTCTGAATTAACATCAGAGAGCATTTTATTTTTTAATATTTTTTTATTTTATTATTTTTTTTTATGGCCTCGTTGTTATACATTAGCCAACGAACCGATTTTGAGGGCCGGGCATCCACCAGTAGCCAGAGGCCACCAACCCGGCCGCAGCGAACGAACAGGGAATGATAGAGCATTTTATTGCATATGTCACCTTCAGATTTAAATAAACCGCCATGCCCCTCCACACACTCAAACAGTGAAAGGAGTAGGGGCCAAGAAAGGGCTATTTTTTTCAAGTCCTAGAAGAGATCCCTTTCTGACTTGTGTGGGTAAACAGCTATTTTTGGTAAAAAGAAAAATTTGGTGTGCACACTATTCAAGTGAGTTAATTTTTATTACTTTGATAAAAAATAATAATTGTAATTTAGTTTTAAAAGGGTATATATTTTTATAAAGAAAAATAAAAGAAATAATATTTCATTTTAAAAGTTGTGTTAATATTTTAATTGTATTTTCTAATTTGGTGGTCAAAATTTTAATAATAATAATAATAATAATTTCATTACCTTTCTTTATGGAACTATAAAACGAGAATCAAATTCCATTTTAAAATTAAGGTTTGTAGATTTGAGATAGATTTGTTATAGGATAAAAGGATTCTTTAAATTAAAAATTTATATTGTCATTTTATGTGAAAATAAATTGTAATTAAAGATTCAAATTTAACAAACGTTTGGTGTCGTATTTACTTTGGTTTAAATGAAATATAAAAGGTGCCTGATCGATAGATGAAATAATTGTAGTCAGGTCCGATCGTAAAAAACCTCTGAGACCTTGTTTTCGGTTTTCCGAAATCAGGGTTGGGCCCAACAAAAAAAGAAGAAGAGACACGCTATATCACATATATATCTAAAATTTGGGGCGCTGACTACGCTAATTTAATGGTGAAAGGTGAAGTAGTTTTTTAAACGCTTCTGCCCCGTCTCTATCCCGAATAATTATGTGCGACTTGAATCTGGAGTTATCTTCAATATAAAATATTAAAACGCATTATTTAAGGCAATCCATATACCATTCAAAATGACTAAAAGCACACTACTTAAATGATGCTAATTACGTCGGATAAATTGATGTGCACAGTTTAATTTACCCATTCTACTGGAGAATGCATCTCCTAAATACCAAAAATTATCGGTCTTAAAAACATTTGATGATGGCAAAACCTGATAATTATCAGGTAGAAGTACAATAGCTACTGGCGAAATTTGTAGAGTAAGAGATGAATTCCAATTTTAACCTTTTTTTTTACAAATATCTGTCCCGAAGGAAGGATGAATTCACAGTCAGAATATCACTAGTAACTTCGAGATAATGGATACCGTTATAAAAACAAGTCAGTTTTGTAACTTATGTCAAGCTTTCATCCTACATTGAGGTCTTCATCAGGGCTCTAAAAGTACTTACAACTACTTTTACTATACAATATATCATACACATACAGTATGTGACCAAATGAGAGGTAACCATTTGTGGTAATAGACACAGAATAATACAACACAAACAGAAAGAATTAAATAAGGTAACTTTAGAGGGTGCTAAGGTTATTGAATTCACGTCTGAAATTTAGCGAATGCAAATATCTGTTCGTTTGGTCAAGGTGAGCCCTACTTAACATCAAAACTTCATATCGAGAAACTCAGAATAATAGTTCGAATAACAGTATCCGGACTACTGCCACAATTATCGAAGATCTGGCCTTATTGAACAAAAGAGAAACACCTTCTCTGATGTTCAAGGAAGAATTCTTGCGAATTTTAAATAACTATCCCAATTATAAAGTTTTTTATACCGATCGGTCTAAAAATGAAATTGTTGTAGGGTGTGGGATATTTGCTGATGGGTATAACCTCAGATGGTCTCTATCGAATGAGGCTAGCGTATACACAGCTGAACCACATGCAATCAGAAGATCATTGAGCATTATAAAGGAATCGCAAGGAATTTGTAATGCCATTATTTGCTCTGATTCGAAAAGTGGTCTCGAAGCGATCAAAAATAATTTCTCGGTTGACCCATAAATCTTAGAAATTCACAAATATCTCTATGAAATCAGAAGGTATCCCCACCAGAAGGATCCTTAGTCTGTTTTATGCAGATGACCATCTTTGCAAATAACTGGAGAGGTGCACAACGCAAATTGAAGCACTCGTATATCGCCCGCGGTAACCAGCGGAACTGAGTTGGATTTTCGGCATAGCAGGTATTTTATAATCTATTATTTATGATTAAATGCCATGAATAATTACATTCGCGTACGACTAATTGACTTACATCTAAAAAGTGCCGATTAAAAACCGGATGGCTGTAAATTTACACTTATATTCTAATTCAGCTATCTAGAAATTCTGATGACGGCGGGAGCGGTGGGGGCGAAACCGGGAGTTTTTCCACTTCGTTATCCTAAGGATGTAGATTTATATTTTCATAAAGAATTGGGAGCTCGCCAGGGAGAGAAGTCCACGATTTTTCATACCCATTTCCTCCGGCCTGTCGCTAATGTAGCTTGCAACTATTAAGACATCCAGACAGTTAGACTTCCTTAACCGATGGAAAAATATATATTTCGCCAAATCGGGCGAAACAACGACCCTGAAAAGAAGACCTCCGTACAAAGACTTATCGACAAGGCGTATCAGTGTAAAAATGTGTAAACATTTAACGTGGAATGCCATTATAATTATTATTTCGTATTCTTGCCAAAATATAATTTTGGTGAAAGGCCAATGTTGTCCTATGATTTCCAATTGTTTTATTTTAACCCCCACATTGTTGAACAATGCAAATAATTTTTATGTTTAAAAAAAGGAAAAATTTACATATTGGGTTTTTAAAAAAATCGAGGGCAAATTCGTGGGAAAGTACGGTTAGTCGTGAGGGAGAAGAAGAGTCAACAATAAAGAGGCCTTTCCAGGCGAATCCCCACAACAAACAAGCCCGCATCGTCAGGGTATTAAAATATCATAAAGGAGGTCGTGGATACACTGGGCAGATAAGAAAAAAAGGCCTAATTTTTTAAATAAATAAAAAGCAACTTGAATTTGTCATTTTATAGCAATGAAATATTAATTGTCCAATACAAGACAACACATTTTATTTTGCATTTTAAAATATTGCAAAACCGTTTTTAAGTATATAATTTTATTTTTATACAGCAAGAGCTTTTTATGTTATTGGTCTTCAAATAACGAACACGAAATGGTGCATCTCTGCTAATGAATGGTATTTTTTTCTAGGACACATTGGTCTGAGATGTAACGAAAAAAACGTTCTAGTTGGCTAAGGCTGGGTCTTCCCAACCTCCGGACATGACAACCGCGATCCAGCCATGTGACACTAAAAATGCATTTAAAAACGCGTTTAAATGAATGTAGTAGCGTCGTTGGGCCGGGTCTACAGAGAAGCTCTCACGAAACAAGATAGTCGACAGTCATCTTCACCGATTAAGAATAGGCCATACGAGGTTAACGCATGGCCGACGATGGTGCAATTGGCTTCTTACAGACAGCGCATAGGGATGCCCCGCGATATGAGAATTGTACTTGAGCACGGCACGGAGTATTCCGGACCATTGTTCTTCGTTCGTAGAAAAAAGAGTTGTTTTATTGCACATAGTAATGATATTTTTCTCTCTCCTAGTATGTATTGAGAGTGAACGTATTTACTAGCGAGAATGTGCAGTTCATTATTGTGGAATATTGAGAACCCAAATTAGTGGAATTTCAATTGAGTGGACCAGAAAAATGAGTATGTTTACAGTGACAGGTTTCATACAGGGAATGTATGATGTTCGGAAAAGATCTCACACTAATAAATAGATGCAATCTAAATTGCATAAAAAAGACACACAAAACTAGAAATCTATCAAGTACCATATACAATAAAACGGTCCTTTTTACTCCAGAAATCTGATCAGGGAGCAGAAATACTTTCATAACAGGGAGACATTCCTACTCGCGCTCTATATAGACCCAAGGGATGACACATACATAAAATTAAGTGGGACACATAAAGCCTTATTTCTCTTACATTCCAGACACATTCGCGGGCCTTTACCTACTTCTAATTAGATAAATGTGTTGATTTTTGAAATTTTCAATCTAATATATGTTAAACACAATAAATATTTTTAATTATAATATTAATTTTATAGTATATTTTGGTTACTGCTTGTCGTAAAGCGTAAAACTATAACATACTATATATTTTATTTAACCTGCAAGAAACTTGTAGATGAAAACATTTTATTTCAATATAAGTACCAATAAATCTGAAAACTTAAATTCAAGATGATTTCCCATTAGTATTGTTTTAACGTAAATTTTGACGTAGAAAAATGATTAATCCTTGTGAATTTTGCAAGTTTACGAGACAATTTTTTTTTTAATTTGAAGTACATTACAACTACCTTTAAGTAGTTGTAACAACGTAACAATGAGCAAGGTATACAAAATTAAAACCAAGTGTGGAGAAATGTGACAAAAGGATGAAGTTATAAGCAATAATTTGATCATTAACGATAATTTATGTCTCCCTCTCTTTTATGGTCTGGCAATGCCTCAGACGCGTTTCGACTTTGAGCCACCCGCGGTGTCTTTAATGATGATTTGTCTAAGCCGATCAAAAGGGGAATTCAAGAAAAAAAATCGTGGAATACGCATTGTAAGAAATAACAATAAATAAAGTTTACAAAGAAGAAAACAAACGTAAGAGAAGGTGAAGTATAAACAGAAGTTCACTAATTTCGTGAATTCACTAATTTCGTGGTCCGCTTGACCAATTAATATATTACAATTAATTAAGGTTTTTAGTTGAGATAAAAAAGTCAATGGCACGAGCGGGATTCGAACCCACGATCTTCGGCTAGATACGCCGCTGCTCTACCACTTGAGCTATCGTGAGCTCGATCTACTCGGACACCAACTTCGGATAGCTCAAGTGGTAGAGCAGCGGCGTATCTAGCCGAAGATCATGGGTTCGAATCCTGCTCGTGCCATTGACTTTTTTATCCCAACTAAAAACCTTAATTAATTGTAATATAAACAGACGGTTCGAAAAATCAAATTTTTACCTATAAGTTTAGATTTTTCGTAAAGGATTCATTTAAAAATTATCATAAAATAACACCATCTTAAAACAAGGATTACCAGACGTACTAAATATGTCTCACAGTAGCAAAAGTTCTTCAAAATTTACCTATAGTCCGAGATTGTTCCGGTTTCTTTAACTATGATTAACGAGATCACAGTCTCGGTGGATAAGAGGCAAATGTCCTCGTATTTGCCACACAGAAGTTTTAGGTTTGAATTCTGCCACAACCCTTGGAATTTTATTTGATGTTAATTGAGTAAAAATATTGTAAAATGGTACTGACAGTAACCGCGACACCCAAGGAGCAGTTGAACGTTCAACCGGTTCGTCTGACAAAAATTATTTTACTTTACTTTAAAAAGGATACATTTTGCAATTAAATATATCTATAGGCTCGTAAAACATTAATTAATCATTTTTTAAAATTGGAAAAAGTACTGACCAGAAATGCATGTCCTGTTCGAACAAGTCCTGGTCGAATCAGTTATTTAAAGTCGCGATGACAACCGATAGGATTGGCTGTCAAAATCTCTGACAGTGCAAGATAATTTGCAAGATAAACCGAGTGCCTCAGCTATCTTTAGGCTATTATGGAACGGTCTCTAAAGTTGAACGTGTTTCCCATTTGGACTGAATGGACTTTAAATAATTAATAATTGTGTTAATTTATAAAAATTAATATTGACTTGTAGATTTATGAAACGAAATTTCATATTTCATACTTCATATTTTTTACGTAAAATCGAATATTTATGCGACAGTAATATTTTTTGTTATTAAAAAAGTTTGAATATGATTTATATTGTTTGTTTCTCATTGTGACAACTAAGGTTTTGCGAATTCTCCCTTCGCGATTAACTTTTTCCCACCCCTTCCGAAAAAGAACCATCGAGGGTTAAAACATCTGAAAGCCGGCCCGATGGGATTTTCGAGTCGGTGTGGCCACGACGGGAAAAATTCTTATCGACACGACAGGGAAAAAAAGGGGAGAGGAAAACCGGGTCGAAAAGAAAACCAATTAAAAGTTACCTCATCCGATCGAGTGGCCTATAAAAGTTTATAAAAGTGTTGAGCCCTTTCTCCATTGGCCTATCCATTACCAATGGACATGCATAGGAAAATGCGGGCCGGTCCGTCCACGTCAAGTCATTTCGATCCGACGCAAATACAGAGACAAAAGCAGTGATTCCTCGCTAGTTAATTTATTAAATTGTAAATATACTTGCATTTCGAGTACGACTCTTTCTTCTACTTCTAAGAAGATTAAATAAGGCACTCACCTGAAAAGAAAAAAATTATAATCAATAAAATTTCAAGTTTTAAGTTAATCATAACATTACAGCAACAAATTAAAACGTATCAGTAGAACATATAATCGTATGTCGTACGTCCATCTTTTGGGCAATGATTGATAAAACTTAATAAAAAACATGATTAAAACAATGTGGCAGAATTGATGTGCTTGATCGGCAGAGAAGCACTCGCGTATCAAGAGAGAAAGGTTGCTCACTGTGTCCACCTAAGTGAAGGTGCAACTCCTTGGCTCAATATACAGAGCGAGTAGGAGTGCCACCCGATGCCTCGGCACATTGTTCTTCGTTCCTTAAGTAAACAGGGTGTTTTAATTCCATACATTAATGATATTTTTCTATCGCCTAGTGTGTTTTAATAGCAAATGTACTTACTAGGGAGAATGTGTAGTTTATTATCGTGGAATACTGAGTACCCCAATTAGTCAATTAATTATACAAATTTTTTCGAACCCCTCCTGTGACACAAATTTTTCATTTCGAAAAAATTATGTATAATTAATTGAGTTTTTATATAATTAAGTTGAGGCTGATAAAATAATTAAAAATGTAGTATTAATTTAGAATCACAGCAGTGAATCGTACACAGTCCCGCTGATGTAGTACAAACGTTAATAAAAAGTGTTTCTATACGAAGCCGCGATTTGCTTACAATTGGAATAAAATCGGGGAGTCGAAATGAGAAGTTTGTGGCATGGGCGATCGAAGTCGAGGTTCAAGTGGTAGAGCAGCAGCAAAATTTAGCCGAAAGTCGTGGGTTCGAATCCCGCCTGGGACACAAATTTTTCATTTCAAAAAAATTGTGTATAATTAATTGAGTATTTATATAATTAAGTAGATGATAAAATAATTAAAAACTTAATACCCCAATTAGGTTATTTATATTGCATTTGTAAAGGTTGATGGAGGAATATCGAATACCATTCCAACTGAGTGGAGTTTCTTGGAGGAAACAGGGTTGGTTTTATTTATTGTATACAGTAGGTAAAATTTTTGTATCTCAAAAGTGTGTTGAGAGTGAATGTATTTATTAACATGAAAGTAGGGTATGAGTGAGTCTATGACGGAATAGTGAGTACCCCATTTTATTGCATATAAAACACCTTGTTTTGTGTTTTTTTAATGTAATTGAGAGTGAATGTATTTATTAGTGGGAAAGCTTTTATTACGTCACTTAGGAATATGTGGAAAGCACTTGTATACATTTTTCTACGTATTTGTACCAACAAGTGTACCAATTATATTCTATTCTAGTGTAGAAATGTGTAGTGATTAGTGACCGTCAGTCGATAATTATTCAGAAATCCTGAGATGCGGTCTGGTGTGATGAAGGTTTCAGAAAAACATTTTATTTATCCTGCCAACGTTTCGATCTTTATTGAGATCATCTTCAGTGCTCAACGTGTTTGTTTTCTGCGTAAGTGTGCCATTCTTGCGTGTCGTGTTGAGAGTCAAGTGGACGAACGCGTTTGTTTAATTCTTTTTTTTGATCTCGATTTGTAATCGAAGTTACAATTTATGAGTACCCCGCCGGATTACGAAGTTATTTGTTTTCTCTTCGCCCGCTCACCGCTGTGGAATCACGTCGCCTGCAATTCTTCGCCGCACATCATTTTGCTGTTCACAGGTCAGATTTTTCCTTTCGGCTGCTCACGTCTTCTAATAAGACTTTAATTTGAAGTGTTTGTTCTCATAATTGTTAAGTACTGTGAAAAACATTTAAAACCAAGTTTTTTGTATAGTTTGATTAATTTTCTGTAATAAGACTGTCACTATTCTCTTTAATCTATTGACCCTGGCCAGGTCACTTTGTTGTTCAACTTATGTAAATTAAATTAACTTTATCTCTTCCAATGTATGTATATCATATTAATTTAATTTAATCAATATTTCTTCATATCGCGTCCTGATTCTGTCAGGGAGTCAACGTGAAGGAACAGGTTCCGGCGAACTAGCAAAGGTAAGCTCAAAATGAACGCAAGAATGGCACACTTACGCAGAAAACAAACACTTTGAGCCCTGAAGATGATCTCAATAAAGATCGAAACGTTGGCACGATAAATAAAATGTTTTTTTAAAACCTACGTCACACCTGATCGCATCTCACGATTTCTGAATAATTATATTCTAGTATGTGAAAAGGTTGTTAGAGAAATATCAAATCCCATCACCCAAACTGAGTGAATGGGATGAAATAAAAAAGTACGTATGTAAAATTGGATGAAAGATTGAATTGGTTTGGTTTTAGGAACTGAGACAGTCGCGGATTGAAATAACTAGTTAGCCCCTGGAAACCTTGTTGGCGAGGCTGATAAAGCCGAGGGCTTCCAACACCCGGGGGTGCGTGATTCACCAGACCTGCCCGTAATTTATTATAAATTACAAAAGCTGGAATTGCCGTTGGTCTGCAAGAAGTGAAAGATTCTGTTTTCAATGTTAGCATTATTAATCACTTTTTCACTCATGAACTCTTTGGATCAACGTATGGTCTTGAAAAAAGCAAATTCAGTTACTGTCATGCTTTACAGTCATTGGGAATGTTGGGACTGAGTCGGTCTTCGAGGAAATTTGATATCGCCTGTAAAAATTAAAAAAATTAAATATATCTATCTGTAGACATATTTAAGATTGTTTTGCTCTGATAATGACCTTAAAACAGGTCAAATGCTTGGCAGTAACAACTGAATTTCCTTTTTCCTCAAGACCATTCGTCGATCCAGAGGGTTCGGGAAGTAATAGACAACTGTGAACATGTCCAGATTTGAGCCTATATTAATCAGCAATAAGTAATCAAATTCATAAAACTAACATATTTTTATTCAAAATAATAACTAAACGGGGGATTATTTACGATAAAATCAAAGATCATCCTTGAAAATTACAATTACGTGTATAATAGGTCGATTAGATATTATACAGAATAAATATTGCAAAATATTATACCACCATCACTAAGACATTCAAATATTAAGTAATTACTTTCAATTAATTATCCTTTTTATGTAATGTCTTGGTTGAGAGGAAAAACTTAGTGTTATGAGCATGATACGAACCCACGACCTTCGGCTAAATGCGCCGCTTCGAATCCCGCTCGTGACTCTAACATTTTCATCTCAAACAAGACCTTACACAAAAAAAAAAATTAATTGAAAGAAGTAATTTGGCCAATTAGGCCACTAAACATAATCGATTAAGTAATTATTTGAAAGTTTATAAATATAAGTTTCAGATTTTCAGCTAAATAAACGGAATGGAATTGAAATTTATTTAATAGATAATTTTACATGCATTTTGCAAAAAAAGTGAATAAAAGGGGAAATGTCAAGGACATTATACATCCTTGTGGTAGTGGATTTAAGTATATTTACAATTTTTGCTAATTTGGCCTAAAGAAATAAAGAACATTGATGGAAAATTATTATAAAAACCATTTGCAGTGTTATAAATAAGAAAATAAATTTCCCATGTATTATGACCAAATAGTTAATTTTTATCTACTAGTATTAAAACTAAATTTAAGAAAATGGAATTTCACAAAATAACTGATAGAAATAATCATATTTGAACATAGACAAATTTACTCAAGATTTGGAATTTTTTAAACTTAATTTTGAAATTATCAGTTTTTCTTAATATTTTGTATTATGTATTATTCCGAGCAGACTTATTATCAGCTAAATGAAAACATAAGTTAAATATGTTGAGGAACCTATTTTTAATATTTCTTGCAATAGCTTTAGATTCATTTGAATGTTTTACACAAAAAATATCCTTAAATACAATTAATTACTTTTACGGCCTAGAAGTTGTTTTAATTATTTTTTATGCAGTTAAAATTGTTGTATTTATGAGGGGAGATTTCTTTTTTGAAAAAAACAAAAAGTCCTGAGTGTTGTTGGCGGATAAAGGGTTTAATTGAAGTTCAGTTCATGAAGTAGAAAATCGCCGATCTGAACGAATGGAGCGGAAACAAACAACGCTTTGCACGTCGGTCCCAAGTGTTTTCAACCAAGAAATATGAAGGACCGCGGATGGGGAGGGTGGCCCGCCGCCGCCACCCGTCGGCTCCCCAAGTCACGAGGGATCAGTAATGAGGATTGTATACCGTATACAAACCATATATAAACATTCATGCATGGCCAGGGATCAATGCGAGTTGAACGAGAGCCAGGGAAAAATGGTGATCGGAGGAAAGCGGATCCCTGAATACAACTTTTCAACTTTGAACTGTAATTGAATTTTTTTATGTTTGAAGATGTCCCCCGATGATTTGAATTCCACAACCGCTGCCAGATTTTCAGGTAAAGCTAGCGGGAAAAAATTATAATCTTTCTTGTGTTAAATAATAATAGTTTAAATAAATGTTACAACTTCATTACCAGTGAAAATATATTCTTGGTCATGGGCCGGCAAACTACGTCATAGACCAAATCCACCCGGCCGAGTGTTTTCAATATTGTCCGCGAGTTAATATTGTATTGCATTTACACTTAAGGAAGGGTAAAAAATTGGTTCAAAACGTTAAACGTATGATAATGGTTTCCTTAATTTTATATGGGGTTTGATTTTCCTATAATCATGGTATACTGGATCCTTCTGTTTTGTACTGTCGGACGTGTACCTGCGTTTCTCAGAGTTTACTCCGGTTGATCTGGCATATAGCAGGGCAAAGCAGTACAATTTGTCATAAAAGGTCTACTTAGCAATCTCAGACACGATGACCACTTCCTTTTAACATTTTCTCTTTCCCCAAAACTTATTCCATCAGAGGTCAAATTCATCACTCACACAAAAAAATCCCTCAACTTTAAAAAACGCAATTTTTTTACCACCATTTAGAATTGCAACTCTCTCCGTCTAAATCCAATGGAAATTTGTAACTGTAAAATATATCTCCTAACCTCCGAAAACCTAAGCACCTCTAGACGTCACATCTCTTTGCTGCCATTACTTGGCAATCACTCGAAAAACAGCCCTCCTGAAACACTTTTATGTAATCGTTGAAAGGTCCAGTCTCTTTCCATCTCATCAATTTGAAGTTAGGAACGTCTGTAGCCGCAACGGTTTAGGCGTTGTTACAGCGTTCATCAATTTAAAGTAAAGGTACCGGATTACGACATACTTAACTACTTACAAATCGTTTTTTTTAACCACCACGTCATCACTGTAATGTCCAAGTACCACAGAGAGGTAAACATGACCCTATCTTCTCTTGAATGCAAGCAATGCAGCTAGGCTGATTTATTATACGTTATGCATGCCTTCAATCGAATGAACAACCCGGGCCTTCTCTGGAAACTCGAGGAAATATTAAACTGTTTTTTACAGGTACATTCAAGGATGCATCGGAACACCCTTTTCCCTCATGCACTATGACGAAATGTTTCCACAAAGTAGCATGATTGGTCCCACTTTCTATTGAGCTATTGGGTCTGCATACGTCATTCTGTTCCAATAAATATCTCATTTACATATCATTGCTAGATCCAATCTCGACCAGCGTAATTGAACTGTGGGGTTCAACCAAGCATTCCAAAAGAGTTCAGTCACTGCAGTCAAAAATTCTCCGAATCATCCCTCATCAGTTCTCTACTTCATATCCAACTGTATTGTCCTTGTACTCGAAACAGCTCGAAGTCGATGAAGCTGTTAGGCCAATACTTTTCATTTTGAGCCCTTTCGGACAATCCTCTAAGACAAGTATTACGTCAATGACTTTCTCCTTAGTGAGGAGTGAATATCTCTGTTAGTTTAGTTTAGTTTTACCATAAGTTCTGTCATATCAGTTTGAAATGTTTAAAATTAAACAAATCAATTCAAATAAATTCAACAACAAGACAATTCAAATAAAAATATTTGCTGCCTAAATTGTTAATTGAAATATCTATTTATGACTGGAAAAAGTATTTTTCAAAATGACTCCATTTAGCTCGAATACAGGACTGAAGATATCTGGGCCACTCCACCATTTATTGCTTTTACTGAGAATTGTTCGACTGCTTTTATCTGATACATTTTCAAAAAATCAATTTTTTTACATGTCATGACTTCAATGACAACAATTGGCAGTTTCAAGGATTGATATTTGGGATCAGGAGGCCCCTTAAATCTGGAAATTCTAGAAGGTTCATGCTGTCATCATTCAGCCTTGGTAAATTTTGCCTTCGTAGCTGAATCCTGTTGAAATATCTAGTTTTCTCCATGAAGCATTGTATTAGCAAGGAGGGGTTACCATTTACAAAGGAATGTAAATATTGTGACAGAACTTTTGGTGAGACAGGTAGATAATTAACGGATAACTGCTTTACTCTTTCAATGTCATATATGCTGTTGAAACCTAACAATAATTAGTTATTAATAATAATTGTTAAATATAGTAAAATGTTTAAAAATAAACTCATCTGATAAACCAAAACAACGGGGCAGACCATAATTACCTTTGACAGCTTTATGGTTTTAATAAATTTTTGAAAAGGTGAAACGTTTCACTATTATACGTATCGAGTGATTTTCTCACGTTCTGTGCGAGGTAATTGTAATTTAAGTTACCAGATTATCTTGGTTTGTTTATCCTTCTTTATTATCTAATCGATTAGGTTTCGTGGTCCGATTGACCAATTAAATTCTTTTCAATTAATTAATCTTTAAGTAAGGTATTGGTCGAGATAAAAAAGTAGTGCCAAGAGCGAGATTCGAACGCACGGCTTTCGGCTAAATACCGCTGCTCTACCTCTTGAGCTATCGTGACTTCGATCCGCTCGGACTACAACTTCCCATTTCAGCCTCACCTCTTTGAATTTTGTCCTCCTTTTTTGCCATTTTTCAAATGTCGTGTAATCTATTTGATTCTCGGCGATAATTTAAGTGGCCAAGGAGAGCTTTAGTGAACTATACTTCATTTTCCTTATTAAATCGATTAGGTTTCGTGGTCCGATTGACCATTTAAATTATTTTTAATGAAATAATCTTTAAGTAAGATATTGGTCGAGATAAAATTTTATTATTAAAATTTAATATTAAAATTATCGTTCTGTTTAATTTATTCTAATATTCCGGTTAGGAATGTAAAAATATTTCACATTAAAAATTGATTTTAATGTATGCTACCACATAGAATCTTTGTGTATCTGGCTTTAATTATTTAAAATATTATTTATTTTAGTTGTCGTGAAAGTTAGTTAATGACATTTGAGCCAATTTGAGGATAATTGGACGAGAAAATAACGTGATTAAGTTACACATAAAAAATTGATCGTTTGTAGATAAAACAGCTGATATTTCAAAGGGTAAATTTTGAACCTGATACGGCCAGTCTGTGAAACGATGATTGATCGTTTCTCGTCCGCTTATCCTGTGGACAGACCAGTTGACCCGCTTCGGCTTTCTTCTGACCCGCAAGCAGATGAACCGTTGACGTTTATTAAGAAGAAAATTGATCACTATAAATGCCACGTTTGAACTTTAATGGATAAAAAATAAAGAAAATAAGGATAATAAACGGCCTAAATTTAACTAGATTAAGACAGATGCTAAGTGAAGTTTATGCTTCTATTCTTGTGACAAGTAAATATGACATTTGTGAAAAAAAATGATTCAAGGCAAAAAATAATGATATAATACCTGTGATCTTTTTTATACGCTTCGTTGAATAAAGCTGTACTTTTTGATTTTCTTTAGAAAAAATTCCCTTTCTTCTGAATAAATTGAGGCAACTTATTTCATTCAGGCCGTTAACAAGGGGTCTTGGCAGTGGGAAAACGACTTAGGCCCCAATTGTACGAAAAACGCTTGACGAAACGCTGTCAACCGACGGAAAAGCCCGTCGCCGTTTATGCCTACCAAGGGAAAATTAATGAAGGCCGCGGGAGTGTAAAAAGGGGTGAGAAGGGGGCCGGAAAAGTGATCGAATCGCCCGCGGAAATTGGAAATTCGACGACATAACAGAATTCAACTGGGCATAATCTGCTGGCGGCGCTAATCTGGTTTGTACATGCAAATTAACGCCATGCGAAAGAGATCCACTCCCACACCCGGACGTATTTCCCAATTTAAAAACAGTCCAACCTAATCTTTTATATCTTGCACGCTGATTACCATTCAAAATTTATATCAATGTATCAAAAATCATAGTTTTTTCTATTACCTTAAAACACTTAATTGGTTCAATATTTTGTGGTGTGATCAGTATTAATTTACATGTAGGAGATAACTAAACACTACTTTTTTATATTGCCGTCAATTATGAAATTATTAATTTATTCATCGTTTAAATAACATTATTTAAATTTTAGTAATTTATTTGTAGCCAGTAGATATAAAAATACAAATTACAAATATGTACGTATATTTTTTCTCCTGGTCACAGTAGGACTGGTTTTTTAGGCTTCTTCATGACGGGCTACTTGGCAGTCGGATTTGAACTCACATACCCCGAACCTGAAGGCATGTCGGTTGGCATACTCAACGGCTTTTGCCAGATCTTCGGCATCCCCTTCACCATTGGCTACTCAGCGTTGATCGACGCCTGGGGTACGAAAAACACCTGGGTGGGTCTGATATCATCCCTGGCGGCTGGCACCGTGATGACCTACTTCATACTCAAAGACTACAAGAGGCAGGAAAGTGGGGAATAAAAGAAACAAAGATGTTTTGGTTTCAGAGTTGGTTGAGAAAATTCTGTCTAATGGATAGACAGTTTTAGATCCAAAGGAATTGTTATATCTTGACGCAACTCATTATCTTTTAATTAAAAGTTGTTTCTATTAAATATTTACTTCTTTCAATTTTAAAAACAATTCCTTTTTTTATAAATAATTATAGATGTAATGATTTTTCAAACCAAAGTAAATGTGATATGTTTAATGCCATAACTTTAAACCCAAAAACAAAATTTCCCCTTTACCCAATATAACTTAGTCATGGATGGATTTATATATTGTTGTTTATGATTATTCGGAGATCGTGAGATGCGGTCTGGTGTCACCAGAACGCATCTCACGATCTCCGAGTCACTAAACACCAAACCTTTATCAACAGATTATTTTTTGAGCTTGGGGCATAGATTTCATCATTAAATCTTTTTCAATACCAACCAACAGCTATCAAAAAATAGTAAATGCTGATTATATACTAAATAAATCCAAAATTGCCAGTTTGTCGAAACATAAAAGGGCTTTCTCTCAATTTTAGGTATGACAGGACCGAATATAAGTTTTCTTACATGATCAAATGCAAGTTTTAAGGCCTAACCAGAAATATTTTTCCAAATTACGATTAACCAGTTGTTTATATTTTTGTATTTTTGAATGTTCGCCTGATTGTGACTGAAACAATAATTAACAATCATTTTTGTAAAAAATATAATCTAAAATAGACATTCCATGTTGTTTATTTCTGTTTTCTATTTAACGTCGCCTTATGTTTACATATTTAAAAAAGTCATGTCAAAATATTAAAAAAATATTTGTGCATTTATTGAATATAATGTAATAAAGTCAATGTAATCAACGTTATTATATTTAGACTAAACTGTGAAAATAAAAGTGTTAAGAAGATAATAATTTTGTAGGGAGCGTCGGTGGCCGCAAGGTTTAGTCTTTGGCACGGCGCTCATCACTGTAAGGTAAAGGTCCCGGGTTCGAATCCAGCGGCCCTGCATTCGAACCCGACATACTTACAAATGGGCTTTTTTTCAAAAACACCGGCACCCTGAGGGTTTATATGACCTCTGCTGTTGCAAACCCTCGTAAAAAAAAAAAATAATAATAATAATAATAATAATTTTGTATTTTAACGATTGTTGTTTATCAGAAATAAAATGTTGATTAACTGTAAAAAAAAAGGTGGGCGGGATATTGGCGCTAGCCGTCCTATTTTAGAGATATGCTTTGTTTTGGATTAGTGTAATCTCTCCAACTCCCACGTTCCTTACAGCCCCAGTCCTGCTCTACTCCTATGATAAAAAGTTTCCTCACGCCTCTCTTTAATCTGATATTTTTCTCTCCCTTATTAATTAAAAATATCTAAAATCACGCGACTCTCCGAAAACCCTCTGTGCTTCTGATATTCTGCGGCGAGGTCAAGGGAATGGGGCCCGAGCTCCCTACGCTTCGCAGCCGTCATCTGAAGGAAGGTTGTAAGTCCCTTATAAATCTCTCCCGCCGTTTATTTTAATTTAGAATTTTTCATAAATTTATTTTTATTAATTTTTAATTTTTTTCTCATTATTATTTCTTTTCCCTTCTACGGCATTGGCCGTAACATTGGTTCTTGCACTATGGCCAGCACTGCACACCAGCCAATTTGAGGTATAAAGAAGCGAGTTTTTGCACCCATTGTAGAATAAAGCTAAGGCCACACCGGAGGTGACAAGCTAGGTGACTAGCGACAAGTCGAGTCACCCAAGAAAATGAACAGTGTAGAACATAAGAGAACGCCTAGACTAGCACGTGGTTACATAGCGATTCACCAGGCGAGTCACCTAGTAAACGAGAGGGGCTATCATTTTTGTTTTTTACATGATGGGTGATGATTTCATGAGGGACGATGTTATTATTTCCTCAGTTTTTAAACGACCTACTCTATAGTACAAATGAGGATTTCCACAAAAATCGTAACTATGTAATTGTCCACACAGCATTAAATTAACTTTCCAACATTCTTCGCCATTGACGTCATGCAGACAAATCCTTTATTTATACCCTAATAAATCATATTTCAATTTAGTATTTTCGGAAAGACATAGTTTTCTAGTTAGTTTAGAGAGAGACATTACGGGCACTTCCTTACACAGAGCACAAAGCACTACTAACGTCAACTTGGTGTGGCTACTTGTAATCTGCCACCAAGTAACCAGGTGACTCATTTTGTTACTAAGCATCTAGCTTGTCTCTTCCGGTGTAGCCTTAGCCTAAGGCAACGTGAGCGAAGTTCAGCTAAAGCTTTAGCAGTAGGGTTAGGATGGATCGAGAGGTTGGTCGGAAACTTTCGTAATCGAAAACGGATCAGTTCGTTGACAAAAATAATGTTGTTGTGGATGGTGAGGTTATTGGCGTACTAGATCAGGAAAATGGTCCAAGAAAAACACGTTTTTAAGCCAACGCCTAGCTTTCGACCTTTAGTAGCTCTTCCTCGGGGGGAAAGACAGAACACATTAGCCGTCAGGGCATACATTGTAAGTGTGGAAATGGTTTTACTTACAACTCAGTGGTCAATTTTGATTGTTTTGGGGTGTACAGGAATGTCGGCCGTATAAAAGGTGCACAAAATAGGACCAAGAATGCTTCCTTCCGGGACGCCGTATTGATCAGACATTCGTAGCTGGTCTGGTAGGTTAATAGAATTTCTGGATAGGAGAAGGGTACCATATTAGAAAATTTTAAACGCAGTAATGAGTTGCAGTTGAATCCTTCTTATATCCCTGACGAGTAGCTTAAAATAACTGGGATGTAAACGCTAATCAACGAGGTAGACCAGAATAGACTCAGAACTTACCTAAGTCAGGCAAACATTTTCAATGAGAATTTTCTATTCTCAAGCAGCCAAAAAGCAATCATCATTCTTGGTAAAAGTTATAAACAGTGTAAGGCAAAAGAGTAAATTATACGGCTCATTTAGAAAGGACACAATTAACAAAAGTTGAAACAAACCGTGAATATCGCGATTCTTACATCAGGGTAAAGGATGAAGAACAAGTCAACTAGGTCAAGCTGTTGATTTTTTTATGCATACTAAATAAGGAGCTTTTCGAAATCAAATTTTCAGAATAAGAAAAGGTAAAAAGGGCAAATATAAACAACCTGCTTTGAAACTGGTATGCATTCGCAGCCTAAGTACAAAGGACTATCCCCGACTTTCATACAAACATAGGCCACTCCAGATATGTTTACACCAGTCGACATCCCCCATTGACAATTCAGCGATAACCCTCTCCCCCTCCAGGCTAGTGGCACTGTTTCCTCCAATAACACGGCCCCGTCGAATGCTGGGGAGTTTTTCGTATTCAAGTCTCTTACTTAGCATCAACAATCTCGCAGATGAGCCAGATTCCGGATTTGGCTCCAAATCCCCAAATAAAACCGGCTCTCTCGCAAAAGTCTAAATTAACTTTGGCCCACGTTCCTCGCTGAATTTCTCAGAAAAAAAGGTCTGGACATGAAACTTAATTTCCAAGTGTACACTTATGTATTATCTAAATAGTATCAAAAAGCTAACAATATTTTTTTCCTAAAGTTCTGCAATTATTATTGTTATTAGCGCCACTAGAGAACCATAAACAAACAAAAATTATCGATTTTTTTACCACTAAGTTTTTCCAATATTTGAGAAGTCTTTTCTGAATACCTGATTGAAACAGGTATAATAGAAAGATCGCTAAAAGGATTTTAACTTCAAACATACCATGTGAAAGAAGAGAAAAGTAGCTTTTTAACGAAGTATGTAGCTCAAAAATATATATGAATAGATTTTCAAATATTCAAAATAGAAAAATTATTTGTAAAAATTAACCACATTTTTAAATAGAAATAATATTCTGATTTTAATGTTTGATAAAGTAATAAAATGCAGTTGACATTTTTTTCAAATGAATTATCAACCATGATAACCGGTTTTCTAGGGATTGAGAAAATTGTTGTTAGAGCTTGCACTAGGACTGGCAGACGTGCAGAAGTTCGTCGAAATTATCATCAAAAATTTAATTTCCAACGATTTTCGAGAAAGTCGGTACCTAAGGGTTTAATATTACTAGTAAGACTATGAGGTCAAATACAAGTTCTGACCAATTTCTGACTTACTTTGCTTACAGAAAGTTTAATAAAATATGCAAAAAAGCAGTACTTTGTTGATTTATCTATTTCAAAGATACCAGATTAGATTATTCTGATTCATAGAACATTTTTGACTTTACATTAACCAATGAAATCAATACGCAAAAATAATACTTGTTTAATGTATAAATAACAATTTATGATCATTTACTTGAGACTAAAAGTAGATTTTGGAAAACTTCATTAACCCGATGAATGGGTTTTCTTTCATGACAAGAAAGTCGATATTTAAGGGTTTTATAACGTTAAAATCACGACAATGAGGTCAATCCAAAATAATTTCTTGCATTTGCTCGTTAACAAACCTCAGGATTTTCTTAGTTAGTTTCCAGAAACAACGAATTCATTATAAATAGATTACAATTAATTATGGTTTTTTGTTGAGATAAAAAAGTCAATGGCACGAGCGGGATTCGAACCCACGATCTTCGACTAGATACGCCTCTGCTCTACCACTTGAGCTATCGTGACCTCAATCCACTCGGACACTAACTTCCCATCCCAACCGCACCTTTTGAATTTTCCCTCCTTTTTGCCATTTTTCAAATGTCGTGTAATCGGATTGGATTCTCGACGACAAATAAAATGGCCACGGAGAGCTTTAGTGAAGTATACTTCATATTAAATCATTAAATTCACTAACTTCGTGGTCCGCTTGACCAATTAATATATTGCAATTAATTAAGGTTTTTAGTTGAGATAAAAAGTCAATGGCAAGAGCGGAATGGCAAAAAGGAGGGAAAATTCAAATAGGTGGGGATGAGATGGGAAGTTCGTGTCCGAGTGGATCGAGGTCACGATAGCTCAAGTGGTAGAGCAGCGGCGCACCTAGCCGAAGATCGTGGGTTCGAATCCCGCTCGTGACACTGGCTTTTTTATCTCAATTAAATACCTTAATTAATTGTGATATATTAATGGGTCAAGCGTACCACAAAATTAGTTAATTTAATAATAAACAGACTTATAGGAATTCTAGGAATTCTTAATAAATCGACTTATTCGGGGCAGCGGAACAAACTGGGCTGCACTTACCGCGATTAGGATGTTAAATCAGCATTGCCGTTCACAAAGACATACCGATGTTCATCGAAGTCAAAAACTAAGAACTATACCTAGATAGACTGAACTGGAATCTCCATACACGACTTAACAGAAGACATGACTAACTACGAAGACTTGTGGGAAAGAAATTCGTCTTGACCTACTACAATAAACTCATCTTATACAAGAATTCACTGCGACGACCGCTTTGGACTTAACGCAGTAAAACTGTGGGGTTCTGCCCAGCCAGCCAACATCCAGCGGCTCTAATCCCCCCAATTAAAACTCCTCAGACAAATCGTCTAACCTCTTTACTATGTACCTAACATCACTATCCACAACGAATCCCTTTTGTAAACGAACTGATCCATTCCAAAATGGTTCAACCTACCTCGCGATTCATCCTAGCCCTACTGCTCGAACCCTGTCTACACATTCCTACCCACGTTATCTTAATCGACAACGGCCTCCAAACCCTCAAATTGAATGGCAGCATGTGTCGTCCGGGTGCACCACTGGCATTAGCATTAGTCCTGTGATCGTGTGAAAATAGGTTTGGGATCACATTTGTAAAATGTACTACTACGTGAGGGTACAATTTTAAAATACAAAAAAAAATTTTTTTAAATAAATAAAACGGACCAACAGTTTCGCATGACACAGACGTTGTACTGGTTTAACCTATCTAAGTTATGTAAAATTCATAAATATCTAATAATTATTGAACTCACTTTTTTCCATTTACTCTTATTTACTTTTCTGTTTCTAAATTATTTAAAAGTTATATTTTAAACGCCGCGTAAAATGTATGTGTAGTATTAATTGCCTTAAGTTTTAAAAACATGCAGGGCAGGGGATATTTTTATTTTATTTATTTGAAATTACTAGCTGTTTTCATTTTTCGATTATGTTTTCATATCTCACCAACTGTGATGACTGATTTATAAAAGCTCAAATCTTGTGCACGCATTTACATGCACAAACGCATGCACAGAGTTAAGCCTATCACTTTTCACAGTTGCCAAGATCCTGGATGGACCGCAAGTCAAGGAGAAAGCCAAACCACTTCTAACCGGAAGGATCTCGGATGGTGTAATCGAGGGCGGGCAAAGTCAGTTGAGCTTGGCCCTGAAACTGTTAATGAGATTGGGAGTATACAATTTAAGGCAAGGGAAAGAAATACTTTTAATTTAGCAAATATTGTTTCCTTAATCGGTTGAGGGATTATCTATATTTAAACTTCAATTATTATTGATTTGTAACCGAGGATTATTTTTTAAATTTTCTTTCTTTTTCCTTAATATTTTACTTTACTCTCTCTCTCTACACTGTAATTCCACTTCTGGTCGTACAAAACCAGCGAAAACAGGGTGATAAAAACTAGTAGCAGAGCGTTGAATTCACATCAATGAAGGTTTATTTCAGGTCTAATTTTAGTCGCAATTAACTGTTCACAATTCGTTATTTGTAGATTTAAAAAATATTATTTTTGGTAATTAATTTATTGTTGGTTAAAGAAAAAATATTATTAAATCCATTATATTTCGTGGTCCAATTTACCAAATAACTTCATTCAATTAATTAATCTTTATGTTAGGTATTGGTTGAAATAAAAAAAGAGTGTCACGAGCGGGATTCGAACCCCAACCTTCGCCTCAAACATTGAGCTTCGTGACTCCGATCCACTCGAACACCAACTTCCCATCTCAACCTACCTAAAAAATATTAAATATATTTTTTCATTTCAACTCTCAGAATTATACATAATACAATTCGTATGTTTTAAAAAGATTTCTTTTAATTTATTTATTTGTAGCCTATACATACTTGTACATAATACAAATGTGATCACAATGTATATTGTTCACCGCT
Organism: Cimex lectularius; assembly: GCF_000648675.2. Taxonomy (NCBI): domain Eukaryota; kingdom Metazoa; phylum Arthropoda; class Insecta; order Hemiptera; family Cimicidae; genus Cimex; species Cimex lectularius. The sequence continues at coordinate 1,145,052 of NW_019392789.1, read as the reverse complement.
AGGTCACAGCACTAACACTGATGCCAGCGCTGCACCCGGAGGACGCATGCCATGAGAAGCCAGCCAGTGCTGGCACTCATTTTAATAGATTAAGGGGCAAGGAGGTCTCGGGGCCATCGTCGTCTTAGGCGACGTGGTGGATTCTCGGGATGGGAATGTGTGGAGAGGGCTCTAGCGGTAGGGTTAGGATAGGTTAGATCGATAGGTTGGTATGAAATTTTTGGAATCGGAAATGGATCAGTTCGTGGACAAAAGGAACGTTGAAGTCTTTGTGGATAGTGAGGTTAGAGACGTAAAAAGGAGCTTTGACGATTTGTCTGAGGACTTTTGATTGGAAGGACTGGATACGCTGGATATTGGATGGTTTGGCGGAACCCCACAGTTCCACACCGTATGTCCAAAGTGGTCGCAATAAAGTCTTGTATAAGGCCAGTTTAGTGCTGATGGTCAAGTGGATTTTGGTCCTAGTAGTCTGTGCAATTGTCCAAGTCTTCTGTTGAGTTGTTGTCTTTTAAGTCTTTTGTGGGGATTCCACGTCAGTCTGCTGTCAAGGTATAGTCCTAGGTATTTGACTTGAGTGGAAGTCGGTATCTCTTCATTGTTGATGTATAGTGGAGGGCAAGACTGTTTTTTCATACATTGGATGCACTTTTCTCCGTTTAATCTTGTCCTCCACTTTTTGCACCAACCTTCGGTGAGATCAAGGTGTTCTTGGATATTAGAGGTAGCTTGGGTAGGATTGAAGTTAGAGGACAAAATAGCGGTATCATCCGCGTAGGTGGTAATGATGGTATTGGGGTGAGTAGGTAGATCAGCAGTATAGATGGTATAAAGGATAGGACCAAGGATACACCCTTGTGGGACACCGGCTTGTATTGGCCTGATTTCAGAGAACTCGTTACCGCACCTCACTCTGAAGCAGCGGTCTGTTAGGTATGATTTCAGGATAAGGTAATAAGTAGTGGGTAGGAAGCGTTTGAGTTTATAAAGCATGCCCGGGTGCCACACCCTGTCAAAAGCTTGTGCTACATCTAGGAACGCACCCAGGCAATACTCTTTGTTCTCAAGAGCAGAGGAAATGGTATTAAGGTTATCCATTACATCTTGTGTGTGAGAGGAATCGCTAATGTTTTCATGAGGAGTAAATGTGGATTCTAAATGGGCTGCAAATAGGTTTGATTTCTCTTTGTCATTCCTGACCCACGATCAATCAGGTAGACGGACGGGGGAGTCAACTGCTTGATATTTTAATAAAGTTTTTGTAGCGGACCAGAGGGAGTTGTCATGTGAGGAAAGGGTTTCGAGGTATTTATTGTATTGAGAAGATCGGTAAGAGGATAGTTGAGTACGAAGAGTCACAGTTAAACGGTTGAGGGTTCTTTTAAAGGAGGGATAACGGGTTTGTTGCCATCGTCTTCTAGGCTGACGTTTGGCGTTTAATAGGGAGCGGATGTGACTTGCGAGATCATCTTTACGGGGGAGATGGTGGGTTCTACGGGTTGAGGATTGTGCAATGGAGTACTGTATAGTGTTGGTGAGGTTCAAAACAGCAGCATCAACCTCGTCGGCTGATTTCATGGAAATTTTTAGATTTAAAGAGGAATTAAAAAGATAAAATTTTATTTTAATAAATCTTCTGTAAGCAAATTAAGTCAGAAAATGGTCAAAACTTGTATTTGACTTCACTTTCCAGATTTTACCGTTATGAATTCCTTAGGTACCGACTCGCAGAAATCGGTGTCAATTAATTTTTTGAGTTAAATTTTGACCGACTTTCTGTGTGACTAGCATTCCTAGTGCAAGATGTAAGATCACTTTTCTCAATACCTAGGCGATCTATTTAAATGGTTTATAATTAGTTTTAAAAATATTGTCAAGTAGAATTATTATCAAATATTAAAATCGTGTTATTATTTTGTAAATATTTATTAATGGATTTTTCTCTTTAAATTTTAGATTAAAAAAATTAATTAATTAAACGAATTTATTCAATGCTAGACAATTTTAGATCTAAAAAATATTAATTTTTTATTATTTTGTAATAAATAATTTTTTTTATTTAAAATTTTCTAGCATTGTATAAATCAATTTTTTCTAAATTTTCTAGTATTGTATAATTTTTTAAAACTAAAATTTTTTGGCATTGTATAATTTTTTTAATCTAAAATTTTCAAGCATTGCATAAATTCATTTTATTTATTTATTTATTTTTTGTTAATCTAAAATTTCTAGCATTGTATAAATTAACCTTTTCACATCCTACATGTATTTGTAAAATTTAAACAATGTTTATAAATCTCAGATCCTGAAGATGATTTCAATAAAGAACGAAACGTTGGCACGATAAAGAAAATATTTTTCTAAATTTTGCACCACTTCGTTCTTTTGTGACCAATTTCAAATCTGATTGCACCAATTTTTTCAACATAAAAAATCTTTTAAAATGATGTGTCAAGATGTATAGGGTTTTGATGAAATTCTTAAGGTGAACTGGGTCTGAGGTCCCCAATATTATTTTTCTCCAAATGAGGTACAAATTTGAAGCTGAACTAACTTAATTGTAATTAATCACAACACAACAAACAATTTTAAACACGTTTTTTTATAGCGTCATTGGTTGAAGAGAAATTCAGCGGCCATCTTAAAAGAACACCCTGTATATTGAGCCTGGTTTGGCTTTTGACTCGTTAAGACAACAACGGCTGCCACGCCGAGAGTGTATATTAAGTAGAGCGCAAGATTGCATTATAAATCTGGTTGAGCACTACAAGAGGGAAATGCATAAATTTCACTTGTAGCTAACCGCCATCGCGCTAATCCCATTGTGCTTGTATCTACCAACATCAAGTGTATATCATAGAGAACGAACAGTATTAATTATCGCTTCGCATTGAGATGTTAATTAATTGCCGACGGTTAAAACAGGATGTCGCCAGTGCAATACGTGTCAATACAGAAACGGACGTTAATCCTCCCCGTCTATCATACTGCGGAACGCTGCAGCTTCCGGTAAAACTGTTAGTAACTCTCTGTATGTACTCACAAGAGACGTTTACAGATGTAGGACGAATTTTTATGATTTTCTTTTTTGTTTTGTAACTTCCATAAAGGGAGCGGAATCACTTTGACTTCGGCAAATTGCCCCTTTCAATTCTTCACAATTTCAATTCTTTCATTTACCGCGTTTCCAACATATTCTCGTTTTATGCTATTTTCTAGACATGGTGATATATTTTAAATCAAATTATTTTTATAAAAATTTAATTTATGTGGCCATGAAATTGTCTTTACGTTTTCCAACAAAAATAAGCTATTTTTTAACCTTCTAAAGAATTTTTTTCAGAAACTGTCTAACCAGAATTAATCAAACTTTGCAGGAATGTTCTCAATAGGTCTTTATACGGATAAATGGAAGAATTATACACGAAACTGAAAACAAATTAGGACCGTTTTTGGAAAGAATGGGAAAAAATAATAGTTCAATTAGTCAAACTAAAAACCTATTCCCTGACGTCATTTATTTTTTTTTAAATTTAAGTCTCCATGAAAAATTGAGATAGAGATCTTAAACCAAAACCAAAATACATTTTAAAAATCGTAATCGTGGGTTTTAAATACACAAAGAAAAACTGATAATCCAATTTAAAATAAGGAAGTTGAGTTCGATATCTGAGTTATCTTGGACAATTTAAAAAAATAAAACAGAAAAATACTGGTTTGAAAATAAAGGGGGTTACAATTTGAATTTTTTTTCTACAACAAAAAAGCAAAACCTGGTAGGACACGGCGTATTTCTCCGATAGCACCATCCACTACGACCTCAAAATAACCTTTGTAAATAAATTAATTTCCATCAAATTTTCTATGTTCGACGATAAATTCTACACTCACCACAACCCAGTAGCCTAATCCATGTGGAACATAATCCTTCCTTTCAATCCCGTCAGAACTAATGCGAAGGTGGCCCCGGAACCTCCTACCTAAGGACTAGACCATATATAACGTTGTGAGAACAAAAGCGGTTTTTAACTCCGCTCGTGAAATCGTAAATATGCATGACAAAATTAATTAAATTACAAAATGCATTATTTTATAACTAATAATATAATATTATCTAATAAATATTTTATTAGAAAGGAAAAACTCAATGTGCAGGGTTCGATCTCATGGTCTGCAAAAGTTAAGCTTTTCAATTGTGATTGCTGATCGAAAATAAGTTACTATCGTCAAGTCTGGAGTTTTTGCAGTACGATGAGGATAAACCGTCTTATGGTTTTTGTAGATAGTTATTTTAATTAAATAATGATGCATCTTTTCTAGGATCAGAAAGTTTGTTAACAATATTGTAACATATGTTTTTCATTATATAGTGGACAATATTTTATTTGGAATTTTCACATTGTTTTTCTAATATAACTTACTTTTTCTGGCCAAATGCAACCATGTATTAACTTTACCGGCTATTAAATATAAAAGTAATAAATGCATTAAAGCCTTATCATTAGTCCTCATCATCAGTAACCTCCTAACTTTTAAGAAAATAAATCAAACGGATTCATTCTCTTCACTCTCTTACGATGTGCGGTTGTACAGCAGATGTTGAATTATAATTCAGCAAGAGAAGGAATCATGTTCAATGTGCAACTCCCGAGAAAGGCAGGACGTTTTCCAGTTTATGCTCACTGTCTTCTGCAATTCGTCTGCGAAACCATATCTTCCGGTGCTTTCCAAAAACTCCTTATTTCTGGTTTTAAAAATATCAATAAATGAGTAGTTCCAGCTCAGTATTCGCATCTTGCATTCATCCATGAATTTAAATCGTGAATGTAAAACGTTTCTTTAGGTTCGTATTTTTCATCGTGAGCAGACTTCGTTAGTCATCTCTTAAAGCTTTCCTTAAATTAAAAGGAAGATTACAAGATTTTTAGAATAATTTAAACCAACTTGGGTACAGATTGAAACTGGTCCCATGATATTCCGTGTTTTAAAAGTGCTTTAAATAATTTTTTGGGAACCTCAAAATCGATTATTCTGTTATCATCACACATTAACATGCATTTTGTCAGCTCTTTCGTACATTGTGAATAATCTTGGTTTTCTATCAAGTCCTTATTGCAAGAGAAATCAAAGCATGAAAACTCAAGGTATATCAAAAAATCACTTCTCACGACAAGTAGTATTTTTAACTTTTCAGTACACTTTCCTCCAAAACTTTCCATCATATTGAAACGATTTTTTTTTTTTTAGAACAAAAATAGTCAAACAATCGTAGTGAATAATTGTTCTTTAAAACTAGGAGGGGAAGAAAAATATTTTGTTGTATAATATCAAATAAAAAAACTCTGTCAAAATTGTAGGATGTTGGAAAAAAATTATCACACGGCATTTTTAAAACTCCTAGCTATGAAATAGAGGTTACGAAAAAATTCAACACACAAAAATTGTTTATAATAGACTAAATAGGTTATGTAAAAATGGTACCAAAATATGGAAAAATGTTTCTCTGTTTTTAATCACATATATGACGTTGAAATAATACTGAAATTCAATAAATTTTAGAGTTTGATGCTTAAACCGAAAGTACACACTTTTTTGAAGAAGAAATCGCCATCCGTAAAATTTTGCTACTCCGGCAAACAAAAATCAAGCAGTCATAGTATACCTCAAAGTTAATATTACCAAATGTATTACTGAAAAAATAGAACCAGCATGATGAAGCCCTAATTTTATTTGGAATAATGTGTTTTAGCAACAAATGCGGTCAATCTATTTGCCAATCAAAGAGTTAATACGAACTTACTTCAAATACAGAATTCCTGGATAAATAAATGTTTAAAAAACCTTAAAAAGTAGTTATGTCAAACTTCGTCCAGTGGAAACTAATTAAAACCGATCGGGAGTTAAAGCTTTAGGGAGGTGGGAGTTTGTAAGACTAATATCGAGTCTGAGACATTTCATAAGAGGGCTTATCCGGTAGAGTCATTAACATGGAAGATCTATCCTTTATTAAAACACGGACAGAAGACGAACTCGATCATATGATTAGTATTCGAGAGGGCTCGCCGGCCGATGTAATTAGCACAAGGTCGACCATTTAATTAGAGTTTTAATATTCGCTCGGCGACTCGCCTTTTCTTCCGTCCAGGCACGCACAACCCTCAAACCTTGGAAGATTCTACATCACTTCCGGCCAAAATTAACTTTTGATCCAATAGACATTATGACTTACTTTGTTATAAACACAATGAACCGATAGAGGCTAAAAAAAATCTTAAAGGCTGAATTTTGATAACAGATAAACTTCAATTAATCACAAATACTTTACCCAAAATCTGAAACTTAAATAAAACGTTTAACGAATTTACGAAACGACTGATCTTAATCCAACCTCAACGATCGTTACGCGGTTTGCTGGCATTTAGCAGTAAGCATAATACATTCGACCTATCGTAAAAATGAAAATCTCAAAAGTTGCCGGCATCGAACGGACATAAATTAGAATTCGAAGGGTGAAAAATGTTATAACACTCTAAACTCCGATATCCAAAGCAATAACCGTAAAAAGCACGCCGGCCGGGGAAAATAAAAGGGTTTAGATGTAAGCCAGCATATTTGTAATTATGAATTTTGGGGCTGTTCTTAAGTCCCACTCGAATACCACTTATTTTTAATGTTTCTCATGATTATGTAAAAGGTCTTTTGGCTATATTCATAGAAAAATAATAGTAACCACGATACTTTTAACGAATAAACATGAAGAATCACGATTGAGAAAAATTCATATTTAAAAACTTTACTATAAAACATCAAAGATCTTTAAATTATGTTTGAGTTATTCATTAAAATATTAATTATGTCACCAATTTAATATATCTAATTTTATCTACACATAAATGGCAACAATTACTTTATCTTAAAACATATAGAAACTTTATAGGGCCAGTAGATAAATCATAATTTTCTAGTCCTTCAGTTCAAACTTATCTTATCTTTCAATTAATTAATCTGTATGTAAGGTATTGGTAAAACCCACGACTTTCGGCTAAATACGCCTCTGCTCTACCACTTGGGCTATCGTGTCACGAAGGTCGTGGGTTCGAATCCCGCTCGTGGCACTGACTTTTATCTGACCTAATACCTTCCATAATGAACATAGTTATCTTCTTTAAGTCATACGCTCATATCTCTCCCTCTCTCTCTCTCTCACTCTCTCTCTCTCTCACTCTCTCTCTCTTTCTCTCTCTCTATCTCTCTCTCTCTCTCTCTATCTATCTATCTATCTCTCTCTCTCCCTTTCACACACACACACACACACACACACACACACACACACACACACANCACACGCTCACTCTTCTCCTTCTTCTTTCTCTATCTATATATCTTTTTATCTATGTATATATTTATTCATCAATCTAACTGCAGACATTTATCTACATTTCAATCTATAGATCTCTCTATTTGCATATACATAGAGTTGACATATATATTGAATCAAACAGAAGTAATTTTACAGCATCCGCTGGTCACCGTAATCCAAAAATGATCGTCCCTATTAACAGAGAGCCCAAGAAGTTCGTTAGTAATAACCAACGTCGATGACAACATTGATATTAAGAAAGAGAAAAAGAAGTCAAAATATGCTGATAAAAGTAAAAGAGGGAGTGAAAGTGAGAAATTATAAAGAAAGAGATGGGGAGAGATATTGAAAGGAAGTCCCCATTTTTACATTATGCGTTGAGTTTTAAGTGGGGACTTCCTTTCAATATCTCACCCCATCTCTTTCTTTATAATTTCTCACTTTCACTTTCTCTTCCACTTTTATCAGCATATTTTGACTTCTTTTTCTCTTTCTTTGTAGCACTTTTCATATTTTTTGTTGCCTCTCTTCTTTTCATAACTTATCGCTTTACCTCCTTCTTTCTCGAATTATTGCTGTAACGGTTACAATTTTTATTTAAACTCGTTTCTTTATCTCTTTAGTTTTCTTTATTCCCTCACTACCCTCTCTTGTTTTTTCTCCCTCTCACCATTTCCCTCTCATTCCCTCTATCTATCCATCTTCCAATCTAACTACCTATTTATTTTTTTTTTTACCCATTTATCTATATTTCCACCTACCTATCTCTCAATTTGCCAATATATTGTGTTTACAAAACGATAAACCTGATCCTAAAAGAAATACTTCGCATGCAACCTACAACCCTCCCCTTCTTTCTTTCTAATGCTTTGTATTTTACACCTTCTTTCTTGGAGAGAATGAGATGGCAGATCTCACCGTAAAAAAGACAGGAAAGGATATGGAAATACTCATATATTTCGCTGAAGTTTCTGTAACCAACGTACAAAATCGTACTGAGGAAGAGAACATAAAACATTGAGAAGAAGAATGGAAAAATACCAATGATGCAAAAATAACAAATATATATAAAGCATTCCTTCACATCCACAATGGCCGTGACAAAACTTGGTAAAACTATATCACATTTTGCAAGATTTCATCTAATAATTAATCCTGCATGCCCTTGTGGCTACAATAACCTAACATGGAGTCTCATCATAACAGATTGTTGCATGTTCGACATAGAAAGATCTATTTTGAAATGATATTTGATTCAAAATAGTGAACTTTGCCAATGGAGGAAGAAAAACTGATTTCGGTACACCAGAAATTTTCTGAACTCAATAAATTATGCAAAACTGTAAAGAAATAAATAATTCGATATGTTTTGAAAAATTAATTTTTGTTTATATTAAATTGAAACCAGTAGGTAATCTACAATTACTACATAACATATATCAATATTTGTTATTTGCACAAATTATTTATTTACATTATTAATAGTATGTTATTATTTATTAATCTACTTTGATAAGTAAAATGAAGCATGTGCAACAAAACTGTTTTCTATTACATTAAGAACTTATCTAATTCTAATGAACGTAGTCTGATAAGAGAAGCAGGCAGGAATAGAATTACTTTAAAAAAACCTGTTTTCTTGCTCCTTCAGTCTGATTCTGAAAGCAACTAAAGTGTACTAAAAAACCTTATGTATTGGTGGAAGGTGACGGGAATTGTAAGAGGTCCAATCAACTCTCAAAATAAAAGTAAAAACAAACGAGGAAATAAACAAAAATAAAAATGTTATGCCGAAATTGGGACAAGTAAAGAAGGGACTGATAATTAAGAAAAACAACTTTGGGCCTAACATCAACATTTCCTCTATTCTGAAAAAAATTATGTGAAAATAATCAAAATAAAAGCTTGTACAAATAAATAAAATAAAGCTGCTAAGATAAGAATAATTATAATACAAAATAATAATAAAAGAAGAATGAAAAGTGAACAACAACAACAACTACGTGCAATTGCAAACATTTGGAAGGTCCAAAAGTTGGGAATAATTATAAACCCATTCCATCACTTTATCCCACTATACGTTTGAACAAATATTATAAAATAAGAAGTCACGACAGCTCAAGTGTTATGGCAGCATCGTATTTAGCCGAAGGTCGTGGGATCGATACCGGTCGTGACACTGGCTTTTTTATTTCAATCAATAACTTATATAAAAAGATTAATTAATTAAAAGAAGTAATTTGGTTTATAACGGATATTATAAATTAATAATAATAAGAAGAACAATCTAAATAAATATTTATTTTGAAATCGTTAGATGCGGTCTGGTGTGATGTAGGTTTCAGAAACTACAATCTAAATAAAATAATAAAAGATTTTTTCAAAATTGGAATTTACGTGGAGTAGTTTTTGCCGTGTAATTACAAGTACGTCCCTTTCTTAGATTTTTGTCAAAAAGCCGCATAACGAACTTACAATGGAGCCGATTTTCTTTTTATAATAAGGAAATAATAATATGATGTAAATAAAAGGGATTATATTAATCCGTTTTATCCGTAATGACTTGGCATTTTGAGAACGGAAACAGTACCAATTACCGTTATTAAATTCAACCGGGGTTGCTTAGTCAGGCCTCTTTTCTAATAACGGGCCTTGTGTAATGTGGTTTTAATTGATTTTTCCTCTCGGCCAGGTTAAGCGATTTCGTCCGGATTCGGTTGTTTCACCGCTCTTTGCAGTATTTTCAAATTAAATATATCCCAGAAATTAGTGTTTCCACCGTTTGTTTATGTCATCAGAAGCGAAGAAGAACTAATAATTAGCGTAGTCACACCTCCATGAGATTTTGTAGATCAAAAATTAATCGGGTCGAAGAAAATTTTGAGGCCAATATTTTAATCAACTCGAAATAATCTTAAACATTGCAGTAAGAAGATTTTGTGAACTTCAAAGTCAACAATAAAACTTACGTGCTTCACACTTTGTAACTCTCACACTCTTTCTTTCACCCAAACTCTCTCACCCCTCTCTCTCTTTTTCTCTCCCTCTTTCTCCGTCTTCCTCTTCACCATACTATCTTTCCTTCTAACTTTTTCTTACTATTTCAAATCAGGTACAAATGTGTGTTTCTTAGTGACCTATTGTTTCATTATTAGAAGTCGTGAGGAGCGGTCAAGAATGTTGTAGTTTAGAAAACCAATTTTTCATTTTTCTGACGCCGTTTCGACCTATATATGGGTCATGATCAGGGTCTGGGTAAATTAAAAAACATTTGTTGATTGGAAAAAATGCAATACAGATGTAAATATAAATTTTGAACCATGTATTTCATAATCATGTAAAGTGTGGTGTTATTTTTGTGGCGTCAGTTGGTTTTGGGTGAAAGTGTTGTGAAACTAAGTTTACATTCTGCGGTTTTATGTGATTGTGACACGGTGGGGGACGCAGTAAATCTGGGAAATGTCCTCCGATCATAGGAGGTTTTATTTAACTCAAAAGAAGTCGAGAATGGGAATTTTCTGGATTGGATTTGTTATTCGGCATTCAATATTAGACAGGAAGTTAATTATTAATGACGGTAATGAAGGAAAGGATGTGCAATAGGAATAAGGTTTAATTGTTTATTGCTTTATGATGATGGCGTAGCTAAGTTCGCATGTATCTGTTATGTAATGCTGTGTGTGTCTCTATTAATGTTCCATTTCTAGAAAGTAGCATTTGTATTTGGTTTTTCCGTGTTTAGTATTCGTATTTTGTCAAAATCAGTTGTGTTGTTTTTCAAAGAAGCGTGTGGCCAACGGCGTGGGATTGGTTTTTGGTATTTTATAGTCATAAACGTGTTTTTTTTTTCGTGTTTCTAGATATTGCGATGTAGTTCCATTGTATATTGCTGGACAGTTGATAGATTTAATTGTATAAATTACATCGGGTTTGTAGGATGTTGGTGTTGGGTCTTTGACTTTGGAAAAACCTATTTATTCACAACTTGTGTTATGCATTTTAATTATAGTCGATGTAAGTTGGAAGTTGAAATCTTGTATTGTTTATAACACAATTAAGTTAGGTCAATATATATTGTGTATTACACTCTACATGTTAAATTTAGAAAAACTGATTAAAGCTAAAAATATGTATTTTCATAATCATTTTATTTGTTTATTTTTTAGAAAGCGAACTCTATGATTTTAAGAAAGTTCAATATGACCTAAATCTACGAGTACTGTAAATAAAACATTTCAATTCAATTCTCTATATTTCTCTCACTCACTCATTCTCTCTTTCCTTCATCTTTCCGACTAATTCTTTATCATTCTCTCCGCCCTCTCCTTCTCTCTCTCTTTCTCAATCTCTCTCACTCTCTCACTCTCTCTCTCCCTCTCTCTCTCTCTCTCTCTCTCTCTCTCTCTCTCTCTCTTTCTCTATCTATCTATCTATCTATCTATCTATCTACCTATCTATCTATCTATCTCTATCTCTATCTCTATATTAAATTCACTAATTTCTTGGTCCGCTTGACCAATTAATACTTTACAATTAATTAAGGTTTTCAGTTAAGATGGAAAAAAAGTTAATGGCACGAGAGGGATTCGAACCCACGACCTTCGGCTAGATACGCCGCTGCTCTACCACCTGAGCCATCGTGACCTCCATCAACTCGGACATCAACTCCCCATCTCAACCCCATTCTGTCTCTATCTCTATCTTCCTCTCTTTCGTTTTTTTTCCCCATTGATACTACCTTTTAGTATCAACCGAACAGTGCGTGGCTGTTTCTTGGAGGAATGGTTGATATCTATTGTTACGAATTTTAATCCCAAAATGCCCTCACTTGTGCCTTGAAAAAAAGTTCTTCTGTTTTCAAGTGATTAAATAAATATTTTGCTAGGAGGAGGGCACGTTGGGCTGAACATTTCGTCTCTCTTGTCACTGTACTTTTCCAACATCAATTCTCTTCTGAAACTCTTTACCTTCCGGGCGAACAGGTGGTTTCACCCTTGCCCGAAAGGGAAACGACACCTCGGCAAGGCTTTTCTTTCTCCAGATTTCGCCGACCTGACGGTGATTTGTCATAATATCCATCACCTGGTTGTCTCAGTCTCGTCAATTATTTCTCTTATTGCCTTCGAGGATCGCATTTGTATCCTTTGAACGAAATACGGAGTTATCAATCACATTGAGAAAAAGAAGAAAATCACTATTTTGGTGTTATGGATTCTGTCTCAGTTCAACGAAGAAGCACCACAGGGCAATAATGTAGATAACGTGAATATTCAAGAATTTTAAAATAAACGTTTATTAATAAACCACACAATAAACTATCTAATTATTAATTTCCGCTTCAAGCTTTTTCTTCTAACGAAAATTCCATTTGTTTACAATTTTCATTATACACAATAGAGTAACATTTTATTTCGTAGTTTACTATCCGGTATGAACTTATTTACTGAGAATTTCTATTGAATCAATAGGAAGTAATTTCAAAGCAATCATTTGACAGCACCCGCTGCTGACCTCAATCCAAACACGATCATCCCTATTAACAGCGAGCGCAAGCGGATCTATAATAATTCTCAAACGCCAATGACAAAATTGACAAAATATAAAACTAAACACACAAAGTAAATCTAACAATTTGAGTAAAATTCTCTCTCTCTCTCTCTCCTTCTTTATATTTTCGACTTTTCTTTACTTTTCTTGCTTTCCTTCTTCCTCTTTTTATTTTTAAACCAACATCGCATTCTCTCTCTCTCTCTCTCTCTCTCTCTCTTTCTAATTATTAATCTCTGTCTATTTATTTATATATTGATCTATCTATCTATCCACCTACCTATAACTCCCTCACTCCTTTTTTCTATATTATCGCTCTTTCTCTTCGTTTTCTCACTCTCTCTCTCTCTCTAGCCTCTCTTTCTCACTCTCTCTCTCTCTCTACCCTCTCTCTCACTTTCTCTCTATCTCTATCTCTCTCTCTCTCTCTCTCTACATATATATATATCGCTCTCTCTCCTCTCTCTCTCTCTCTCTCTCTCTCTCTCACTCTCTCTCTCTAGCCTCTCTCTCTCACTCTCTATCTCTCTCTATCTCTCTCTCTTTATATCTCTCTCTCACTCTCTCTCACTCTCTACTCTCTCTCTCTCTCTCTCTCTCTCTCTCTCTCTCTCTCTCTCTCTCTCNTCTATATATATATATCGCTCTCTCTCCTCACCCTCTCACTCTCTCTCTACCCTCTCTCGCACCTTCTCTCTATCTCTATCTCTCTCTCTCTATATATATATATCGCTCTCTCTCCTCTCCCTCTCTCTCTCTCTCTCTCTCTCTCTCTCTCTCTCTCACCCCTCTCTCTCACTCTCTATCTCTCTTCGCATAAATGCTTAACTTCATACGGCAAAGACGTGGCGACCATGAGAATGGTCCATTAAATGGAGATAATTTTTTTTATTCTCTACTAAATAATTTTTAGTTTAGAATTAGGTAATAAACAATTTTTAAATTTATTGGTTTTGGTATGTAATGTAAGTATAAACCTAAATAAATTAAAATTTAATGTTGGTACAACACAGTACAGATGAGTTCTTTCAAATAATTTAAACAGGAAATTTCTTACCAGTTTTTCCAGGCTTTACAAAACTGAAGAGAAATTTTTCCCTGAACTTAAAAGTTCAAAACAAGGCGAGAAGACGTTAAAAAAATCTGTCTACTTTTTCACTACTCTCTAGCCTTTCTCTCTCTCTCTCTCTCTCTCTATATATANTGTGTGTGTGTGTGTGTGTGTGTGTGTGTGTGTGTGTGTGTGTGTGTGTGTGTGTGTGTGTGTGTGTGTGTGTGTGTGTGTGTGTGTGTATTTTTTCTTTTTAATTTTAGAATGTAGGTTGTAGCTAGTATTTTCCGGTCATTTTCTCTGTTTTTCTGATTGCTTACATGATTAAGAGTCATGTCAAGAGACGTGTCAAACACAGTCACAACTACTTTTATTAATATTTATACTACAAAACTCTTAATCATCTAAGCAATCAGAAAAACAGATGAAAGGACCGGATAATACTCATACAACCTACAGACAAAAATTAAAATGTGAATGAGTTAAATTATCTAAATTTACTTTACTTTGATACTTAAGTTTTGAAGTTATTTTCAAATTGGCAATTTGAATCTAAGTCGAGTTAAAATAGCCGGGATTATCTAGAGTTCGTGTGTTTTATCCGAAATAAAAGAAAGCGATATTTCTCAATTGTCCGTGTGGCCAATAAGAGAGTGGAGGGGCCGGGAAAGCCAATAACCGCAAACATTGTGGACATTAACAGCGCTGGAAACTCATAATGGGGCCGGTGGTTTCCAGGGTGTTGGCATTAATTCACGTTTATAAGTGTGCGCCTTGGTCGGGAGAGAGCTCCATTACCGATCCTGCGACACACCACTAATGCCACTCTTTCCATCTCCTTTCTCTTTTCTACCAACTAAATCATGGGACTCAAGCCCCAAGGCGTGCAACGTTTCTCGAGAAGGCCGTCCCATTCTATGTAACGAATTGTAATTTACACATGACGAGAGAGCCGGCATTAGCCTAATTTACACTTGCGTGATAATATTATCAACGGCTTATAAAATAACTTAAAATACGGATTACCTCGTGAAACCACAAGGGAGCAGCTTAAATCCCTTTCTTAAACAATTTATATATGTTTTGAAACAAGGCGATATTAACAAATTGTTACTTTTATAGCATGTTACTGATCCTTCTCAATTCTTTACTGCAAAAATAAAAATAATCAGTTCAACTTCATCCTTTGCAGAGCCAACTAAATCGAGCGGGTTAATTGGATTTTTATATTATTTATTTGTGTAACAATTAATTTGAGTTTTATTTCATAAAAGCGTGGTTTTAATTCGAAATTTCGCCCTATCTGGGGGCCCTCTGGCAAGAGAGATCGTTTTATTGCTGTAACCGCACTACTGATGTGTCATTTAACGGCTTTCTTGATAGGTATTCAACTCCAATATAAGTTCTAAAATAGTCATCAGAAGTGGGAATAGCCTAGTCATAACGGGGGCGTCGGTGGCCGCAGCGGTTAGGCGTTGACACGGCGCTCATCGCTGCAAGGTAAAGGTCCCGGGTTCGAATCCAGCGGCCCTGCATTCGAACCCGACATACTTACAAGTGGGGTTTTTTTTTTCAAAAACACCGGCACCCTGAGGGTTTATGGGACCTCTGCTGTTGCGAACCCTCGTAAAAAAAAAAAAAAAAAAAAATCTCGCTTGGGCACGTGAACAATGGGGAGGACTGTTCTCTTCACAGAAGTGTGACGGTTTCGAGAAATGATCGAGTCCATATGTGGAGAAAAAGTGGCGAACGCTTTGCTTCATGTGCCATATGGGTCATAGCCCTTTCAAATACAGTTAGTTTTGGTATGGGTACTGTACTGATTATCCTACATAATGGATCTTTGGTTGAGCTAAGGTACTTTGAAGAACTTCTTCTGGAAATGGAGGACCCATTCGATTGTTAGAAACAGCATCGTGTTAACGCATGATAATGCTCGACCGCATTAACCTCCGTTTCTAAGGATAAACACAATAAACTGACCATCAAGTTCTCCTGACATGAATCCATAGAAAAATTATGGGATATCATAAAGAGACCGATTGGACACTGTTCCCCTCCTCCAGCAAGCGTTGAACACCTTCAAACTGCTGTTGAAGAAGAATGGTATTCTCCTTCACAAAACGAAATACAGTCAGTTATTTACTTTATGACTAGAATACGTAAGATCCTTGAAAAGAGAGAAAATACAATAATAATATAAATAAAAAATACAAATATAAGAGGATGTAATAACATTCCCTTAAAACCAATACATTTATGAATGTATAACATTTTTTGTGGCCATTTCCGATCATTCCGGTTTGCTCTCACTTGATGGTAATGTCCGTACTTCAAGATTTGGTATTTGGCAATCTTCAACGAAAAGTCTGGGTTATGTGCTGTATGAGACAATCTACCAACCCACCACGAAATGTGAAATACCAAAACGCGCGACCCATATAGTTTATCTCATAAAAAACATTTATTTTTTTATAAATTAAAAAAATATTTAACAAAGCCAGTTTGAAATCGTTTTCGCTGAGAGATTATTTTACAGAAAAATCAGCAGATTTCCTATTCCGATTTACAATCCCATGACCGTTACTTTGTTGTTAAGCCCTATATGTTCCTTTAAAATTCAATCTGGATTAAAGCTCTTACGAAAAAAATCACTCAAGTGGATGTGTTTTCAACATAAGGTAGATTATGTAAAAAAAATTCACAATAACAACTTCCAATTTTAGGTGAATATCACCTTTCTGTAAAATTTAATAAACAGGAAGTACCCGTAGAAAAAAAAGCAGGCAAAAGGGAGCGGCTGTGAAAAGCAAACGTGGAAGGAAAGTAGAGGTAATTTTATGAGAGCCGTCGGCCGGTTATGAATATGTAAAACGGGATGCATTGAATTAGCCCCGGTGAGGCCTGTGGCAAGTTACACCAGTGCACGCCACATACATATGTTGTATGAACCTTCCTGGTTCCGGCGGCTCTGATTCGCTATAAAACTTTGATTAAAAAAAACACATGCGATGCCTAAAGTTTCAAAATATTGGAAATCTAATGTAAAAATTAGATTGATTATTAGGTTATCAATAACTTTTATTTTGGCCCCAACCAACATTTATAGGTTATTTTCTTTAACTAATTAATCTTTCTAACTTTGAGGTTTCGATTTATGTACCTAAATTTGTAAGATGTTATCGACATATTATAGGGGCGGCTAGGAAAAAAAAACAGGCCCGAGTCTGAGGGAGCTAGGCCATCACGTACTCTCGGCCCCCGCATGCACATTTTATCAGAGCGTAAAACCCAGCCGGAGTTATAGCTTGATATCCGGACCCCCGTAAATTTTTTATTCCTATTCAGAAAAAATGGAAAAGGGTCGAAAGGGAGTGAGTGGTGAGATTTCTGAATCTAGCCCTACTCTGGAAAGAACAAGCTTGATTCTCTTCAGAAAACGGAGGGAACGCGTATACAAGTATAAATCTTAAATAAAACAACATTTTCAGGGGAAAGTGCACCCAAAATATACAACATGACCTTCAGTTTCAGCAAGTTTGTTCTACCATTCAACACTTAAAATCAAATAAAGCTTTTGATATTCTTACCACAAACATTCTCCAACCTTCCTAAAAAGGTCATCATATTCATCACATATATATTTAATCCTATTCTTGGTACAACCTACTATACTAAAGACCGGAAGCACTCGTCAATCCAAATATTTCCTAAACCAAAAACAAAAATCAATACTTCATAGGCCAATAGGTTACTAACCATTTAGGGTAAAATTTTAGAAAAGCTTATATTGAAAAGGATTCTTCCCTACTCTCTTGAGATAGAAAAGACTATTCTGGTCCTTTTTTGACATAAGTCAATCTTTAGATCGAGTTTCGGTGCTGTTCATGCTGAAATATTCCTTTCGTTCAAAATGCAAACCATTCCCGTTCCGAAAAATTTCACAAAACTCTATCAACAACGTCCCACCACGACGAATTCTCTCGAACTTCTTTCACCGACGAAGACGAAAGAGACGAAGGACGCAAAATCTCCCAGGAAGTGATGGTGGTGACGGTAGTGACAGTGATAATGAAACAAGTATTAATTAAACAAGCAACAGGTAGGGGCGTCGGTGGCCGCAAGGTTTAGTCTTTGACACGGCGCTCATCACTGTAAGGTAAAGGTCCCGGGTTCGAATCCAGCGGCCCTGCATTCGAACCCGACATACTTACAAATGGGCNAAAAAAAAAAAAAAAAAAAGCAACAGGTTTGTAGAGAAAAAGTTTAAACAATTACTAACCCAATCTTAAACAATATAGTATTAATGAAATAAAAATTTAAGAACAGAGTTATAACGGATATTTTTTATTTGTAAATAAAAAATATTTACTTTATGAAGAAAGATTCGGGTATTTTAAAGTAGGCCGAAAGCGTACACAATCGAACGGAGGAAATTAAGGGGCGAAATACCTACCTGCACGACTTCACAGTCTTGTAGGTTTAGCTGAAATCCTCAGGGCCTCGGAACGAAGAGGGATTAAAATCCATTTAAATGTAAATCCCAAGAAAAATTACTCTACAAGAACATTTTTTAATATAAATGGCAATACTTGGATTTACAAAAAAATAACCTTTTTATTGTGCATAAACAACATAATAAACTGTTATTATAATTAGCTGTTCATAGCAATTGTGAACGAGAGGTTTCAAGACTTTGAGCGATAGGAGGTAAATAAGATTAACGAGGTTGTTAGTGAGTTTAAGTTTATGTTTGGCCGTCTCTGTTAGACTCGAGTGCGGTTTGTTTTAGTACCTCCAACTCAAACTTTCATGGAGGTCCCTCGTTGGAAAACATCGGCAGTTATCCCGGAGCGGTTGAACAATTTATTTAACGCCGGTTCATCGTCTTTATCGGAACGAGAGGCCCTTCTTCTCAGAGACAAGAAAATTCCGAAGAAACTAAACAGACGGCCATCGTTCTAATCCGGTTTCCAGGTGTTTACACATTCATCACACTCGCCCCGGCAGACAAATGGAGATTTCTTACAAGAAAAGGAGTCGATAACTCAAAGTCAAGACCTCCGGCCCAATCCGGCCCGCCTGACACTTCTGTGTTCAACGTGGTTTAATTTATAGAATTGTGCTGTTAGAAAAGGATAAAGCACGACAATAGTTGCAACTCCGAAACAGAAAGGCTTAGACAATAGTTCCAAACTATAAATTTTACTTCGTTTCTTTCGTATCTCACTCGGAAACGATTCCAGCCTCTCCGACCCTTTGTTAATCTTTTTATTTACGTAAAACAACCATTTACCATCTAAATTAAAAACAAGACGGTTTAAAATTAAACGTGTGTTCGCCCAATTAATTTAATCCGTTTAAAATACTTCAAATTCCGTTTTATTTACACATTATCTGTTTGCAGTCGTATTGTTTTAAAATTTGTTTACAAATAACAAGCAATATTTTACAAATACATATAACAAATGTTAATAATTTATATACATTCTTAATTATTGTTTTATAATCCCAATGAAAAGAACATATATTTCTCAAAAGCTCGACGAAGATTTGATATGTAATCTTGATTGACTTAATTGATCTCATTTTTGATTGGTTGTTAAATTTATAATTGTTTGTGCATGGACTAACCCTAATCCTTATGCGTCCGCCTCTATCGGCCCTTTTTCCTAAACCAAATCAATTGGCCCGCAGCTTTTGACCAGGAAGGCAAACCTGTATTTTTTTCTATATTTATTTGGCTACCTTAGCGGTATGGAACACAGGATCAGAAAATTATGACTTAAATCATTTTCTTTTCGGGATCTCTCGGTCTGGACCAGTTCGTAGGTACTATCAATTTTCTTCAGAGCGAAAAGGTAACTTTCCTCATTTACTTTCTCTTATTATTTTAAATTTTGTTGTTCTTTACATTTTAAAAATAATTTTAATTTCATTTACCTTTTCGCCTTAACTAGCTTCTTTACTTTGTATTGTCCCTTTCTTATTATAAACAAAAATAATCATGACATTATTTATTAGTTTTTAAATATTATTTTATTCAATTTTCAATTTGACTTTTGTTTCTATGGGTAAAAGTTCAGAATGGAATTAAACTTATACGCAAGTTGGGACATTGTANTATATATATATAAAGGGTGAATGGCGATAAGTGTCGAAAATTTCAGGAGGTGTTTCTACTCACTATATCCAACAAAAACTTCCTATAATATCCAGTAGAAAAATCGGTTTATGTCACTGGAAAGAACGTTAAATTTGCTGTAAGAAAACATATTTACATTGCAGAATTTATGGAAAAATTCTGCACGAAATATTCGGAAAATACAAAAATGTTGAAAATTGTAATTTTTTTAAAACTGGATTTCTAACTGTTAATAACTACAAACTCCGGGAGCTTTGCAAATTCCCTCAAACTTTCCCATTCAATTCACTTTCAGGGGTGTACCCACCTTTTTAGATTGCCTTTCTCGAAGGCCCAAAAATTTAGCATTTTATTGAATAAAACTGATGTCGATGAAGGGGGTCACGCTTAATTTTTCTTGGGAATTAGTCTTCTCTTGAGTTTCGTGTCAGTTCTTTATTGTCCGATTCAACAAGTTTCTTTTATGTTATCAGCTGACAACGACCTCAGGTTGGCGTTTTAAATTATGTCTTTGTTTTCTAATGAACATCTTACTGATATGCACTTCATTTACGGTTACTGCAACGATAGTTCTACTGTGGCAAGGAGAGAATACTAAGCTCTTTTTAAACATCGAGACGTTCCAGGAGATCGCATCGTCCAACGACTTCATAAGAAGCTGAGGGAAACTAGTATTTTCACTCGAAGAACGGGGGAAGGCAAACATCGATGTGATCGCTCCAGAAATTTCACTTGCAGTTAAGAAAAGAATCTATTTAAAAAAATTACTGATCTTTCCGTCAGGCTATATGTACGGCAATTGAGTCACGTGTTAGGATGACTTATGGGCCAGATAGTGCCCCATCCCGTCAGGGATTAGGCCCACGGGGATAAATCACGTTCCGCGTGAGGCGGACGTTAGGCCGATCCCAGAAAGCCGAGCCGAATCATAAAGCATAATTTTATTAGGATGTAAGGACGACGGCTGAAAGTGGAAAAAACCCAACAGGGTGGCGGTGATGGCCTTTTTAACCCTGAACGGCGTAGCCCATGATCCCGACCGATCTGATAACTCCGAACTATATTTGCAAGAGCGACCTGAGTAATGGTTATTACTATCCTTTAGCCGTGAAGTCTTTTTTATGTTTTTTTTATCCCTTCCATTGACGTTTATAAGGAGCTTATAATGCCGACCAACGTGAAAAGGCAAGAAAATGCCTGGAAAAAAGTGAACTAATTTGTTTCACCTATATCTTTCTTTATGTTATATATTACACAAAAATAAAATCGATTTCAATTGCTACTAAAAACAGGTTCTCATAAACTGAGTAAATTGTCTAAATTTGTTAAAACATTTCAAATATATTGTATATTTTAAACTAAAACCAAAATTTGTGGCATTACAACATTATTAGCAATACATAATTTTAATCATATACCAGAGATATTACCGAACAGGTGATATAATCGATTTTCCTTCCTCACCCTTTCTGTATACAATTAAACTTATTGAGGATCAATGGGTACTGGGATATTGCTTCGGTTTTTTAGGTTATCGAAAACTCTTTAATATCTGTTACAGTTGGTGCAGACATATTGCACTGATCGATATTCATCGCATCCCGGTCCGTCTATTCATGCTGGTTGATGTTACACTCAAACGCGTTTCGGCTACAAGCCATCTTCAGTGAGGAACTGTTCTAAAAATAAGCCCTTTATATATTAGGCAAGCACTTGGAAGATTATTATTATTATTCATGCCGTGGTAATAACTGAACCATAGTCTATGTAATTTAGAAAAGATTTTATATGAACAATGCCGTTGTTTTATTTAATCTTGCAACTGTGAAATATGAGTTGGATTAATAAGAAAAGAATTTGCCCAGGTATAGGAAGGAAGTTGCGTCGGGTAAAATGCAAACTAATATAATTCCTGTGTGAAAGGGTAAATAGATGATGTGTTGATGTGTAATTCATCGCTTTAAGTGTGCCCCTTCTTTATGCATGAATATTGAATCGGTAGAATGAGAAATTTTTGTCGCGAAATACCCCGAGGATTCTGCCTGCGCCTGGCTTCCCTGACTGCTAATTGAACATGAACATGAACACGAGCATAAGGGTTCGGCGGATAGGCGGCTGGGCCCGCTTGAGCTCTGAATACTAATGCAACTAACATATTAGGAAGCCGAGAAGCGAATTGTAAACAGAGACCGGCTCAACCGGGGTCATTAGCATGAGCCGAATCGTGTTACAGCAGTGGACGCCGGCCGCACATGCCGCTCTGTAATCATCGGCATGTTGACTTTGGAACAACTAATTACTACCTTCAAAGGCCCCATCTCAATTCTCTTTCTAAGGTTTAGGGATTAATGGCTACACAGTTCCACATCAACTTCTCATTCAACTTAATGTTTAACTCCATTATGTTTAGCGGTCTAATTGACCGAATTACTTCTTTCAATTAATTTTTTTTGTCTAAGGTCTAAATTAATTTCCATACACTTGAAAATAGAAAGAATATAAGATTAATTTTAACATTTTTCATTGACTTTGATTAGTAAAGTCTTTCATAATAATCGGTGTGTGTTAAATTAATGAAGCAACCACTATATGACTAATGAAAAAATGTGAAACTGATCGACACTGATTATTTTAATAGGTCCGTCTATTCTCGCTGGATTACTTTTCATTAATCAGTTTTTCGTAAAAGTAAAAATTTGTCTAAAGTTTTTTTTATCATTAACGGATTTTTAATTTTTTAAATAAAATTAATACATAAAACCATAATTATTTTTTGAAAACGTATTCAGTTAACAATATTTATATAATCAATTAAGGTTTTTAGTTGAGATAAAAAAAAGTTAATGGCACAAGCGGTCCGAGTGGAACGAGGTCACAATAGCTCAAGTGGTAGAGCAGCGGCGTATCTAGCCGAAGATTGTGGGTTCGAATCCCGCTCGTGCCATTAACTTTTTTATCTCAACTAAAAACCTTAATTAATTGTAAGAAATTACTTGGTCAAGCGGACCACGAAACTAGTGAATTTAATAAGTTTAAAATGAAGTATACCTTCACTAAAGCTCTTCGTGGCCATTTCATTTGTCGCCGAAAATCAAATAGATTACACGCCATTTGAAAAATGGCAAAAAGGAGGGAAAAGTCAAAGGTGGGATTGAGATGGGAAGTTGGTGTCCAAGTGGATCGAGGTCACGATAGCTCAAGTAGTAGAGCAGCGGCATATCTAGCCGAAGTTCTGGGTTCGAATCCCGCTCGTGCCATTAACTTTTTATCTCAACTAAAAACCTTAATTAATTGTAAGATATTACTTGGCCACGCGGACCACGAAACTAGTGAATTTAATATTTATATAACTTATAGAACTTATATTTACTTGTTAAATTTTGTTTTTGCTCGGCACATGAATTTAAAATATTTATTATATATATATCTTTGTTGTTAGAGTAATGTACAGTTTCTTACTTTATATCATTTTGCCCTCCTGTAATAATAATATTCCTTTCTTCTCTGTATTTTCTACAACTCAATATGTGTTGAAAGTACCTCATGCGTGACATAGAGGTGATCCCCTACCCTTATTGTGATTAGATATTTTCCACATAGTCCGTGATTAGTTCAGACTGTATTGAAAGTCGTGGTATGGGCCCTGTCACAATAATCACGATTGCACCAATGCTCTTGTCCTACTAGGGGAAAATATTTTTTTAAATCGCCTGCTTCTGAAGTTGAATATGCTAGTTGCTAGTCGATCTAAAAGAGAAAATAAAGAGTTCTTTTTGTGTCTAACTTTGGTACCGGTATGGCCCATGTAAGTAAAGACTGCCTTGCAGTTTGGCTAATTCCGGCATTTTTCATAAGCAAAAATTCTATAAAATAATGTTTCGTCACATTTTTCTTTCCATACATTACATATCGGAACGTTTTGATTCTTTTTAAATTGTCTGCAAAACTCGTCAAAAGAAAATTTAAAATATTATTTTCAATTACATGTATTTGATATTTACGTCTATAAATATTATATTTAGTAATAATTTTCAATATATACTGAATATGTCGTTTCAATTTCTTGTAGAAGTTACCTAGTGACTGAAAAGTGATATTCTTTACTCATTAATAATGTCTCGGACCACTTTTGCTTCAATACGCTTTGACGATTTTTTGGTAGGGTTGGAAGTGATAACTGTCTCCATAAAGGATTTGATTATTGTTTGTTATCAATGTCGTTTCACATGTTTTCATTATATCTATAAATTCTTGTTTGCTATAGATTGGATTTTGAATCAATATTTTTTTACCTCGACTAAAAATTTGTCTTTCTAAGTTTTTAATTTTCCGAGCAACATGTTATAAAGTTTCTGTGATAAGAGCAAAAGGGTAGTATGTTTTCCACGTCGATATTACATTGTCTTCTGCATTTTTTCACAACGCTTTTTTCTAGATTTTTAAGTTTTTAAAGCATGTGGCTCACCAACCCAAAATTTACGTCTATACCCACGTACGCTTTTATCCACACCATAGAAATTTCTGCCTCGATGATTGCATTTCTTGTATGATTGTAAAATCTTCACAACTAAAAGATCTGTGATGAAACCCGTTTTCTTACCTTTAGTTTTATCACTACGCACTTTCTTTCTGTGCAAACCACCGTCTTCTTAATTTAATTTTGTTTCGCATTCAAGAGACATTACTATAGCCACCAGTTCTGCAGAGCAAATTGAGAATTTGTCTGGTAGCCAAAAAGGGGTTAGAGGTAGGGATAAAAGAGGCGGCCACAAGGCCATCTGTACCTCGACCTGGGTAGATCTATTGTGCTCCCCTGTTTTTTTATAAATCGCTGGCCAGCTTCAGGTTGTTAATCAACCCCCATAGCCTTAGTGGAGGATCTTGTTTGTGGTTTTTCCTGTCTTAGTTGCATGAACCTGCACCTACACCTGGCAGCCGAAACACTGATCTACATTAGCCTTGGGGTCCATCTATAAATATGTAGTTCCCATTTCAAAAATCAATCCAATAGAGATGGTGCACAATACTAGCTGGGCATTGGTCATATTTATTGCAGAACTTAATGGCTAGACTTAAAAAATTGGTAATGTAATCCGCTTCAAACTCAGGTACAATACAGTTCTTTTCATTTCCAATTGTAGATGTGTCAATTGCGAGACTTTTCAGCTAGTAAAGCTGGGGTGCTTGGCATCACTCGTATGCATGATCGGCGTGCCTTAGGTTTGAGTTTAGTATTCAGTTTGTTTAGTGACGATTTTGGTGCTTCTCCGAAGGAAATGAAGCCAAGGTCGAAACCTGACCATATGTTTGCTTTATAAAACACTGTTTTATGAAACTTTAATATATGAACCGATTGAACCTATTTTGGCCTGACAGATAGAACGGACGATGTTGCACATCCGATCAGCTTTCGTTGCTATATTCCGGTCCAATCGTTTGGTAAGTGTCAAGCAACCTCTTGCACACTGGAACATCATTATTTCCTACCTTTAATATTTCGGGAAAGAAAGACGACTTTCCCTTGTAAAAGTGAACACTTGTGGTTTGCTTGTTGAAATCTCCAGTTCATTGTTATTTGTCCACTTTTCCAAAGAGATGGCTGTTTCTTTAAAACCATTTACTGCAGCGTCCGTTCTTTTATAAGACGTGTATAGCAAATATCATCAGCAAACCGTACGATTTTCACCCATGATGGAATCTTACAAATCGGATACATAAATTGGGTATTACATGGGTTTCAAAATCCCCCAAAATCAAAAGCACCCCTTTGGGAGGCCAAGTACGGGCCTATGTGGCCCTATCCCTATTTATATAAAAGTAGAGGTTTATACCTTTCTTGATAAAATTTGTCGGTATTCCAAGACGAGCCATTTTCTAGTGTCTAGTGTACTTGACTGAATAAAACACTCCTTTAAGGTGAGGAAAGCTAATGTGGTACGATTTAAGGTAAGAGCTGACTGAATATCGATCACTGGATTTCCAAGTGCTTCCTTAATAGAACATCCTCTTCTAAATACCATCCGGCTTTTCGGAAAATTGTGATTTATTTCTATCCACCATTCCATTCGATTTTTAAGTAAACGCTCAAAGGTTTTTGAGCACCGATGAGGTCAACGATATGGATCTGTACGAAATGGAATGACTGGATGACTAGCAGGTTTTAACATTGGGATTACTTGCTGCTTAGTCTCTTTCCAGTCTTGTTAGAACTCTTCTTGTTACCAAATTTCGTTAATTTCTTTCGTCCTTGGCAGTCTGCGGAAGTTGGTATGGAGTATAGTATATCTTATCCATTCCTTGCATTGCGTTATTGTTTTTCTTAACCTCCACATTCAACTGTTGAACTGTAAACTTTCCTCCTATGAACTCGCCGGTTTCGTCTATATTCGTTTCACTCCCTGGGGAAACGTACTGGACAGCCCCAACAACGCTTATTTTATTGATAAAATCCATGTCCATTTTCCATTTATGACCGGCGGAGACTTTTCTACAAAACCCTTCCTAACAGCACACATTTGTTTCTTAGAACCACTGAAACTACTTTACAGTTTTAATTGCCTTTTAGATAACTCGGATGCCAGCACATCAGAGCGCGTCATGCCTCTATTATCCGTTGTAGGCCTTGTTGAATGGGACTCAGGGCTGAAAGGGTGTCCGTTGAGAGCTTGCTCACAAGGATTTCAACTTGTCTTTTGAAGAAGGGCCCAACACCATTTTTCCTTTGTGATGAATGAGCCCGCATTCCCTCACAAAGTATTATTCCGTTCTCCTGTCGGGCTATCACAGCCACAAACAACCCACCTGATACCGCTTACAAGACGCCCGCCTCGAAAAATCATAAAAGAAAGACAAAGGTAAGCGGATTGCAAAGGAAGTTTCATGATAATAGCGGTAAAATCTCAATCTGGCTAAAATCTTTTGATATTTACTACAATGACGTTAACTACCTTAAAAATATCGCCAGAGTATATAAATATCACGTATTGCGCATCTGACCCTCAACTTACAGTCACTTTTTATTGAACCAATCCAATCCAGCGTATTAAGGATATGTTAGCGTTTTTAAAGGGTTTAACGAATGACAAAATTAATTCAGGGAAATAGTACTAATCGGCATCTATAAACTCCTCCAAATAGCAAATTTGTGCCTTCCTATAAAATTTGAGTACCGGAAAATTTCTGTCGTGTGGGATGGCTTATTGTACGGCTGTCCGATGGTTATCGTTGACGAGGGGGTTAAAATATTTTACATTTTTCATACTTTCCTTAAATCAAAATTTCGTGAGCTAACCCGGGATTCGAACTCAGAAATACTAGCGGTGGAAATACAAGCAGGACGCCAAAACCACACGGCCATCGTGGTTCTAAAACTCATATTATTGAAACAAAAAGCAGCGAGAATAGACGGACTCAGTAAAGTGATCAGTGTCGATCAGTTCGGTATGTGTTCATTCAATCGTTTTCGATATCGACCACTTTTTTGCTTACGAGCACTTTTGACCAAGGTATGGTCTTGAAGAAGAAAGGAAATTTATTTGCTACTGCCAACCTTTCGACCTGCTTTAAAGGCATCATCAGAACATATATTGTTACATTATGAAAAACATATTTGTCCAATTGATTTAACAATAGATATAACTATACAGAACTTACCAAACAACCTTAGTCTACAGATTGAAATGTTTATGTTTTTTACAGGCGATCTCAAATTTGTTTGAAGACCGAAGTACCAAATTGCCGAGGACTGGAACAGTATAGCAATCTTATTCCGGAGGTCCTCCTTTTGCTATCAAAGACCTCTGTTTAAATTTAATAAGATCTTCATAAATTGAACTTAAGCCCATTTTGTCTGTTTGAATGTTACAATAATTGTTGTTCATTTTCGTATGTAGAAACTCTTGTATTCTTCTTCTAAGTAATTGAGACACTGTCAATTATTTCAACATCCGAAAAGTCAAATTTACATCTACTGAATAGTATTGAATGTTTTGACAGTCCAGTACTAGTTCTGGATTTATTGCCTCAATCAGAAACACGACCATAAATTCTAGTTTTTATTCTCTGTTTTGGATGACCGATGTATTTTTTGGACATTCACTAGACGAGAACCTACATACGACATTCAATAAATTCAACTTTTCTTTCTTATCCTTGTATGTAAAGAACTCATTTTATTCTTGTATTTGTATCAACAATTGATGTAGGGTGTGAACTTCTTTAACAAATATTTTAAATTGAGTGAAATCACTGGATCGTGCGCTAAAGGATGAATTTTAATGGATTTTTCATATTTCTATCGGATTTTTCAACGTTTATTGATTTTCTTGAATTAATATTTAACTATTTAACTAATATCTTCGGAATATTCGCTATATAACTCCACTACAAAAGCATGTGCTGCTTAGTGACAAAACTATGTATTACATTATTAGCACAATTCAATTTTTGACCAAAAGTTAGCTTAAGCTCAATTTATGAATGTCTTATAACGAGAGAAGGACCTCCAGGATAAACTGTCACAGTCCTCAACAATGTTGGAACGTATTCAAGCAAATTTGAGATGACCTGTAAAAAGCTTAGATATGTACTTTGCTTAAATCTGTAGGCATATTTAAGGTTGTTTGGTAAGTTCTATATAGTTAGATTGATGGTTAAATCAATTATACAAATGATGATGACCTGAATGTAGGTCGAAAGCTTAGCAGTAGCAACTAAATTTGCTTTCTTCTTCAAGACCATGCGACCTACGAACATCCAGAGTATTCGTAGGTTCATTCATTCGCTTAGCAACAAACAACAGCAATTTTGATCCATGACAAAGAATCAAGAATTTTTTTCAAAGCCCTATTCTGTAAATGCCACATGTCTGTTGGAACAAATAAACGCGAATACGAAGACAATGATGATCTGAACCGAACTTTATCATTATATTATTGTAATTGGAGGCGTCAGTGAATTTGAATAGTTGGAATGAGACGACAATTTGTTTGTTGAAAGATAGAATTGATGCTAGGTGTTGGTCTGCGAGTCGGTGGACTTATGCTGAACTTGCCCCATACCGGTTTAGCATGAAAGAGTCAAAGAATTTTCGTTAAACCTGGTGGGTTGATTGTGTATACTGCAATAGTTCCGTTAGAATATATAATTTAATTTCAAGAAAAAAACAAAAGTATTGTTTTGAATAAAATTATAAAACGAATAGAATAGCCAAGACAGATGGGGGTTGACAAGTTAAAGTTCAGTTTTTAATAAAAGGAGGCGGCTTCTAATATCACTAATTAGAACCGACGGGATATAAATGAAAAACGATTAATCTTAAAGCGGAGATGATTCATAACTGAATATTTATATCTTGGGAGGGTGAATCCGGGAAGCGGAGGAGGTGATTATATTAAACATGTTGGATTGTGGGTCACGTCGTTGGGGGCGGCTGAGGGTGGCCGGGGGCGAGAAGAGGGGCATTCCTCGGCTGAGCGGACGACAGAATTGAGTCGGAAAACTCATTATAATTTCCTGGAGAAGTTCACGACTTGGTGTCTGGTCGGGCGCTAACATGTGCGCCCCAGGCAATAATTTGTATTCCGAAACAGAGCCCCTCCTCAGAAGCCACCTGTCTCCCTGTATTAACTTTCATCAGAATCAAGCTTCCGAACTTGCAAAGTTGCCCCGACAATTAATCTATTTTGCATATTTGCAACCTCAGGTGATGAGGAATTTTAGGACTCTTCTTCCTTATTATTGTACCTTGACCGTAATCCTCAAAAATATTGTCAAGTCTTAGCTATTTAATTTTGTTATTAGATAAACGCTGGTAAGAATTTTTTTCATTGCGTTATAAAAAACCTAAGTCGATAAAGATAAAGATGGAAAATGTTGAAAAGTGTTAAACATAAATATTTTACCAATTAACATGGTTTGTTTTGTTATATGCCTTTGTAAACATTAATCAATTTACATTGTTTTTATATTTTATAGACCGAAGCCAAGAAGGTTTAGAGCTTTAAAAAGAAAATAAATAAATTTTAACATAATTAAGCTGTCTTAATTGTTAATTTGTTCTGTCAATTAATCTATTTTGCATATTTGCAATCTTAGATAACTCCTAAATCTTAACAATTATCTAAGTTTCAGAAAACGTTTTGGATTTTGTTAATCCTCAGTAAGGATTAAAATGAGAACGTGGGTAGATTGTTTCAGCACGCCATAAATACAAGGTGATTCACTTTTCGTTACACCACCACCGTTACACCAATTTTATTAAAGCACTTTCCACTTTTTTTTGTAAGTAAAAATAACACAATAAAAATTAAGTTGAAATAGCTGAAACAAAATCAACT